>NW_010186614.1:0-5171 GCF_000695765.1 Mesitornis unicolor | reverse complement strand
AGCTTTCCAGCCATTCCTCTCCAAGCCTGTAATACAATAATACAATTATTCATTGTAGTCTTGTATTATTCATGAGCTTGTTGCCCTGAGTGGTTCATTCCACTCAGTGGTTCATTCCATTCATTGAGGCAGCAATGAAGACCCATCCATGGGATCATTCTTGTTAAGGAGCAAACAGGAAAGAGCCCAGTTTCCAGACCAAGTTTCAGGGATTAGCACACAAAATAATAACCTATTTATCTGTGATTTGAACTTATGTAGCTAACCAGAGCTCCATTTTCCTCTATCCTCCTTCCAAATTTAAAATCTGATTTCTTAGAATTATTTGAGACATTATCACCCTTCTCCTCAGTAGCACTATTCAAAGCCACACAAGTTTCTCCCTTCCCCACCAGCGTTGCACTCTGCACCTCCTGGTAGAGGAGACATCAGAGGAAGCCAAACCATGGGGACAAGCGTTGGATGGTGGTGATGCCAAAAAGCTCACAGCTTTCCTGCGAGAGCACCTATGGAAAAGGAACAACTTATTTTTCCTTTGTGTGTTCCCATTTATTCACACTGAACACTCCATGGTGTTTCCTGTCTTGGCAGAAGCTACATTTGCTGTCTAAAAACCCTGGTTCAGAAGACACAAGAGTCGTACGCCATGGTGGTACTTGCCCCTGGATGTTTCCTTGGATCACAGCATCAAATAGATTCTATCTGTGTTATTTTAATAAAAAAAAAACCTCCCTATCCTCCAATAAACAAGTTCAAGAACAATATTTTTAAAATAATTTTTTAAATCTTTATGTTTTTTCAGAATTTCTTGAAGACCACTTATTTTACTATCAACAGAAATAATCATATTTCAAAAACTATTTGAAAAACCTTGCCTTGAATAAATGAATCCAAATACACTCAAGAAACTACATCTACCAGTTATCTGAAACCACAAAGCTTTTAAAGTACTTCTATATGTATTATTAAAAAAACACCATCTTGCAGCATTAAATGTAGTATTTAATAGAGCTACTAAGTGCTTTAAAAAAAGCCCAAACTGTTACTTCCATGAAGAGATGAAGATATTTCTATACGAAAAAAGTTATGAATGCAACTTCATAAATATACTTAACATATGAAATGCTTCATTTCTAAAGGTGATAGGGCTAGATATTTTTTGCAACCTCTTTCTATCACATCTTTTTTTTTTTTCTTCCACTAAGACAAAGATATTTGTATTTCCTCTGCATTTCTTGAAATGAGGAGACTTTCATGCATCATTTGGCAGCTCTGTGCAAGCAGCTTGTACTTGCACACATTTTTTGTTTAAAAGCTCGCTTAGATTTCACCAATCATTGTCCTTTTTTTTTGAATAAACAGTCACTGCAGGGCAGAAAAATATGCCAGTTGCTCTTAGAGCTGGAGGCAAAATACAGATACAATACTCACTGCTGGCATAAATTGATAAACATACTGGGATTTCATGATGCAGCCCCAAAATTTCAGCTTCCCAGAAACAGGCTTGATGCACAAAATATATTTTTTGTTCTCTAATATGATATTTTCCAGGGGAAAGGGTTGATTAGCCCTCAGTTTGTAGAAAATGCATTGCTCGCTGATGTTCTTCTGCCCTGGGGAAGTCTTTGAGGAGTCTTCAAGGAGATGGTTGGGTAGGAGAACTGACCAAACGTAAAGTAGCAGTAGGAAAGTAATAGGGAAGGTAGGGAAGAAGTAATAATCAAATGAATGATGTTTAAATACCAAAATACACAAACCGCAAATTGCCATCTGTTCCTACTCAAACCCACCAATTCCAGTTTGAGCATGGCCCCCTTCCCAGTTGCTTTCTACTGGGAGGCTCTGGTTGCAGGGAGAAAAGCTTCCTCGAGCCTGCAAACATCCACGCTCCTTTTTCTTTAAGCAAGACAGACATTATTAAATGGGAGATGCCACGCAATTGCAGAATTAAGATTTGAAATTCCATATTTACAAGGTTTTAGAAACAAAACAAGAGCTTGCAGTAAACTAAGCCCATTGGAATAATAGGTGGGGAAAAAAAAATTCTGTAGAGATGTATATTCCAGAATTATAAGACTTAATACTTAATACAGAAAAACTTCCAGAAAGCTCTTTTTAACTCTAGAATCTAACATTTCCAAAATGCACAGCTTGCCCTGCAAGGAGAAAGGAGAAGCTGAAGGTATCAAGCAGACCTTAACATCTATATTCTGTGAGTAGCAGATGCAAAGGGATTAATTTCCCCTAACATAAGCCCTCTAAAAATTAAGCATCCGATAGTCATCTTGGCTCCTTTTTTAACACAGATGCTATGTGCAGGTCTCACTTCCTCTCTATCCAGAGGTTTTAGAAAGCATTCGAGTGCCAAACTTAAACAGGGGGCTGAAATTAAATCAGAGTTATCTCACCCTCGGCACAGGGAGGGGAAAAGAAAAAAAAAATTTATCTGTCACTTCCCAGAATCCTCCAGCCAGGAGACATTGAGAGCACTACAGGGGGCTGCAGGGTTAGTGCCAGGGGAAAAAGTCCCAGAAAGGACCCCCCCATATTTATTGCTGAAGCATCTCACCTTACATGAAGGGCAAAGTCATCACTTGTAAGCGTTATTTAGCATCCAGCTGTCAGGAAGGTGTGCAGGGAGCAGAGCAGGAGCAGGGAGAGGAAGAAGCTCATCCGCTTTATTAGCTGTTTTACAAGACCAGCATTGAATTTCCCAACCCAGGTAGAGCTTGGTGCAATATCACCAAAAGCATCAAGGGAAATCCTTTCCGTAAAGCCAGCATTTCAAACAAAACCCAGTGAAATCAAAATCATACCAAAAGTATGCAGGAGTCTGCACTGAATCCACAACTCGGACACATCTTCCCTGGATGGAGAAAATTTGAGCCAGACAACAAGACCACAGTTGAGTCTTCTGAGAGGTGGAACCCACAAAAAATCCCACCAATTTGGGAGGATGTGTCGCTGCTCAAGCACTGCGAGCCAGCTGGAAGGAGTTTTCCTTTCATGCCTAAAGCTTTAAGTAAAATCTCAGAAATTTTTTGGTACTGAGAAAAATCTCTAAAATCCTTTAAGCTTTACATTTCTCTGTCTTTGCCGCATCCACATGTTTTCTCTTCCTCCTCTCCACCCTGAGATTTTGCATTAACTACAAGCCAGGACTAACACAGGGGAATTGCAGCATAAATAAAATGATTATTAAAATAAGTGCCATTATAAGGGTTGTCAGAAGAATTACCTGTTCCCGATTCAAGTAATAAAACCCTCCTTGACAAAATTTAGAACAGATTTGTACAATGCAGTTTTTCAATGAGTAAAAACCCTTTATCACCTGCATCAACAAGACCTTGGGCAAAGCTCAGCCCATGGATGAACTCACTTCTTTGTCGGAGAGGTTGAGGCCCTCCTAAGGGAGGTCTCAGAGAGCAGCTATGGTGGCAATTCAGGGCATCTTGAGGTATAAAACTGAGGTCTCACTTCTTCTAGACCATGCTAAAGAACCTCTGCTGGCTGTGTAAACACTATAGCACATTCTGACCTCCTCCTGATACTCTGCTGGGCTGAAGGGAACAGCCCCGGAGCATTCAGTACCTGATGAACATCCCCCAGTAGACATCACACCAGCTGACCAGTAAAGGAGCCGTAGGTGGTGACGGAGCAGGTACAACCAGGGCACACTGCTGCCAGAAAGCTTGCTGCTGAGTAAGACCAAAGACCAAGCCCAAGAACAGTCCAAATAAAAAAATGGAAGAATCCACTTCTCTGAGAAACAGCTTGTGCAGGTCATGCTGTGGAAACCTCAGGTGCATTACAGCAGAGTAACAATGTCCTGACAAGCACCATTGATATTTTGAAGGGTACATACTCACAAGTTTTAAGTACATCTAGAAAACAGAATAAAGAGACCAAACCCAGGAGAACAGCCATGCATTATGCCACAGACTGATCCAAAGTCCTGCATATTTGCTCTGATTGCCTTTAGCAGTTATACACAGTCCCATGGGCAGGGATACCTCCCACCAGTCCAGGCTGCTCAAAGCCCCATCCAACCTGGCCTTGGACACTGCCAGGGAGGGGGCACCCACAGCTTCTCTGGGCAACCTGGGCCTCACCACCCTCACAGGGAAGAATTTCTTCCTGATATCTAGTCTAAATCTCCCCATTTCCAGTTTAAAACCATCACCCCTCGTTTTATCACTCCATTCACTTGTAAAAGTCCCTCCCCAGATTTCCTGTAGCCCCTTCAGGTCCTGGAAAGCTGCTCTAAGACCTCCCTGAAGCCTTCTCTTCTCCAGGCTGAACAAACCCAACTCTCTCAGCCTGTCTCCATAGCAGAGGTGCTCCAGCCTCTGATCACCTTTATGTCCCTTCTCTGGACTGAGGTTGCTCAGCTGTTGTCCAACTGTCCTTTAAAATTATACAAATTTTCCTTATTCTAGCATTAAAATGCACTCCTACCATGTAACCTTAGGGATGAGTCCCACTGTGTTTAGCAACTACAATCATAGACGTGCATAATCGTGCATCTATCATTCAGGTGTCGAGACCTGAAATGGGAGAAGAAGGATATCCTTTACTCCTTCTCAGCACAAGGAGAGCTTAGAGAACACTACCAAGAAGCCCACAAAAGCCAGTGATGTCTCAGCTCATGTGCTGCATGGCCATCAAACTATCACCACTGCAGACACACATGCAATGAGCAGCTCTGTAAATCATGTAAAACATTTTTAGAAATACAGCCGCCATCACTGTGAAATCCTCCCTTTGTTTTTCAATCACAAACTCTCCTGACTAGGAAGGGGCAGGGGGAGCTCCAGTTCGAGTTTTCTAGCAATTTAATCAAATACTTTGATAAATTTTAGCATATTTCTGGTAGCCGTTGATCTAAATTATTTTCTTAACATCAAATACATGCTTTAAAAACATGATAGTCACTTCAAAACACACCAAAGTGTCCTGGTTTGAGCTAAATAGAACTAATTTTCTATTTAGTGATTTTACTTTTCAGCTCAGTCTCTTTTAAGTGACTGAACTTGCTGAAAACTGGCAGCATGTTTTCCCAGTATGTGCTGCTACAGCGATAAGTTCAAGGCCTATTGTCTCACCATGGGTGCCGTGTCTGCGCCTGCGGGGGAGGAATCGGACCCAAAACAGACCAACTAGGTATTCCA
>NW_010186613.1:4258-7349 GCF_000695765.1 Mesitornis unicolor | reverse complement strand
AGCAGCGCCTGCGGTGCGAGAGCGTGGATGGGTGTGCGGAGGTGTTTGTTCAAGGTGTGCGGAGGTTGCGGTGCATTTTTGTGCGTAAGGGTGCGCGTGCGCGTACATGCGCGAGCACGCGTGCGTAACTGTCGCTACGGAGCGAGCGCAGCAGAGGGGGCTGGCTTGGGTTAGTGGAGGCGTCGTTCAGTTGTTGTGTGGATGCGTGTGTGTTTGAGTGAGCGTGTGTCTGCGCCTGTGAGTGCACTTGTGTCTGAGTGTTTGTCTGTGAGCGTGTGTGGCGGTGTGCTTGTGTGCATGTGTGTGTTGCCATGGTGAAAGTGTGTGGGTGCGTCCGCGCGTGCATGCGTATAGTGTAGGATTGTGTCTGTGAGCACGTGCATGTGTACTTCTGGATGTGTACCTGTGTGTGTGTGTGCACGCTTGTGTGATTCTGTGCATGTGTTTGCACACATGCGTATTGTATGTGTTAGTGTATGCCTGTGCGTGTATGTGTGTGCATGCATCCGTGGGTGAGAGTGTGCATGGATCTGCCTCGGCATCTGTGTGTATGTGTATTTTTTGTGTGTGCATGCATATGTTCTTATACATGTCAACATGTGTGTATCTCTGCATGTGCTTTTGTCTTGCACTTGTGTGTATATATGTTCATTCCTACAGGTTTGCATTTGTACATTTTTACGCAGATGTGCCTGTGGTGCACAAGTGTGCAAGTACGTGTGTATGAGTGCGCAGGTATAAACTGAAGTGCTGACGTACCTGAGTGTACAAGCTGGGAAATTTTGGCAGGTGGTCATGGAGTGTGGATCTTTGCCTGTGTGTCTGCCCAGGGTTTGCATTTCTGCGTGTTGAACAGTGCGTGTGGCTTCATCTGAGCACAGAGTGCATTTGTGGAAGGGTGTGTCCTGGTCAGGGTCTGTTTTCAACAGGGATGTGGATGTGATGTGAGGCTTTCTGCGTACGTGCAGGAGCATATGTGAATTTGTGTGAACACGTGTTTACATATCTGTAAATGACACATATACACACACACACACACACACACACATATATATATATATATATGCAGTAGTACCACAATATCATAGAAAACAGTGTTGAAGGATTCTGAAAAGGTAATGATTCATCCTTTACTCCCAAAGCACAATGTGAGAGAGAAAGTGTGCATGGCCATGAGTCTGCTCTCCTGTGGGTGTCAGGGTGAGCACCATGTGCCTGCCATCCACCCAAACTTAGAACTGTGCCTGGTTTTAGTGAGACCAGCAGCATTTAGGAGTATGTGGCTCTGCATGCGGCTGGCTGAAATCCTCTCTGTCCTGTAAGACTGCATGTAGCTGGGTGTGAGGAAAGACTATCTACAGCTGCAAGTGCTGACAGTAACTGGCCCCATCAGATCCCTACAGGCTTGTTAACTGGGAAGAAACTAAGGTATATATTTCATGGCCTTGTGTACTGTCTGCAGCCCTCTCTTGTAGACATATAAGAGTGTCTCTTATATGTCTCAAGTCACTCTTGGAGAGTGACTGTTGTACATGAAACTTGGTGGGCCCATTTGCTTCCTCTGCAGCGGCTCAGAAATGAAATCTAAGTGATAGGAGCCGTGTGCTGGTGTTAAATGCAGTGCCACATTAGGATCAACTTTCTGACAAAATTTCAGTCATCCTGTTTCAGGTAGTGTGGGATGGGTGAAAACCACTCTGTTCTGAGCCTGTCTACTGTTTTCATTAAAAGAATTCCAGTATATCTCTCTCTGCTATATACACGTATGTACATTTATGCATGTATGTGTGCATGTAACTGGAACCCATTTTTCAAGAGTCCTTTTCTTCCCCTTCTTCCCCTTCTTCCCCTTCTTCCCCTTCTTCCCCTTCCCCTTCCCTTCTTTCTCTCACTGTTTTTCTTACTTCCTTTGTGTTTTTCTTCCTCTTCCTTTCTCTTCCTTATTCTTTCTCTTTCTTGCCCTCTTTTTTCCTTTCTCCTCTCTCCTTCTTTCTCCCCTCTTTTGGCATGGTCAAGCTTATTGATTATTTGGGTACCAGTCAAGGATGAAAGTGACTTGGCAAGGACTATTAAGTCAATCACTATGATTAAATACTCCAAGGAATTGTAAAATGTGCTGAAATCAGAAATGGGCAGATACTTAAACGTCTGACCTGTAAGGCACATGAATATCAGCAATGCTAGTGGAAAATGTGTATCGGAGACCTGACAGTGATCGTGCTCCTTTGTGCTATTATTATTGGATGCTTCATAAGGTAAACTACATTGTGATGACTTAGTTACAGTAAGTGTAAGCAGCCATTCTTGCCTCAGAATCTCTAAGAAATAAATACACCAAAATAGTTTTATGGAATAAAGGACTACTGTTCGTATTCAAATTCCCCCCCCTCTGTAGTTCTCTGTGCACTTTGCTAAGGCAGATCAAATTTAAGTTTTGATAATTATGTTACAAATTCCTCCTACATTTTGAACTGCATTTTTTGTTCATTCACTGTCATATACTTCTGTATATGGTAGATGTATTTTGTTAAATAACTCCTACATTTCACTCTCAGGTTACTTCACTCTAATTGTACATGGTCTGATTGCTTTGCTTTAAAAAATGCAGTGAGGTCTTCCATGACAAATAACACTGTGAACAATACAATACACAGCGCTTGCAAGCACAGACAGCATATGTAGGCATGTGTAAAGCATACAGGCAGTGATATTTAAAAATGTGGTTTTGACTTAGGATACAAATCTCATTCACTCATATCATATAATTATTTTGTACATCCTGACCTAATACAGAATGTAGAGTTTTCTGAATTCCTATAACTTAGTCCATCTGGTTATAAACCCAAATATGATTATTAGGTCAAACTGTGACCCTGAACTGCCTGCTTATATGTTGGTGAGCCCTAGCATTCTTCTCTTACCCTGAGAACAGTAGGAGAGTGTTACAAATATACTCTCAAACTTTCATTTTCTCACACTTTTCAACACGTTGGAGTCCTTCAGAGGGGGTCACAAAGAGGAGAACACTGCTGTGCCGTCCCCAGGTAGGTGGCACTTCACAGTAGAGTAGTTTACCTCGTGTGAAACAGAT
>NW_010186613.1:0-4227 GCF_000695765.1 Mesitornis unicolor | reverse complement strand
GAAAGAGTGAGGCAGGGGTCATTCCACAAATGGTGGAGTGCTACCATGTGCTGATGTTACTGCCATGTATTTACAGGATGCAGGTGTAGTATGAAGATCAAGTATAATACAACCCAAACAAAGTCACAGTAAAGCAAATACAGTGTTGGAAGTAGCTGGAGAGGAATGGTGTCATAATACCTACCTCCTCTTGGCTACTTTTTAACTTAAGTTTTCATAAATCAGGTGCTAAGCTGCCTCTACCATAAGATGCCTCTTCAAGAAAACCAGAGAGCAGCAATATTCAAAAGCACCAACTTACACTCCCAAATAAAGAAAATATTTCTTTCAGATCCACTGTTCACAGGGAGACAGAGATCATATGTTTCATTATCATAATTAGCTGTGATTTTTTTATCTCCATATTAAATGTGATCTTATGTGATCTGATCATATTAAATGTTATCTCCATATTAAATTATAATGTTATCTCCATTCTGCTAGAGGCCACATCTGAAATCTGTTTGGAGTCAAGAGAGAGAATACAATTCTATTTTATGCAACATTTCCTGATTTAGATATTGCACTATATAACACATAGTTTTCAAGTGGAATTCAAGGCATTAGTTTTGGTCTACTGCTACCAGATTTTGCTTATCTTAGTGCCTAAATTTATTATTGTTGTATGTCATAATCAATCAAAATTATATTGGTGTGTAGTTGTGTTTGTCTGGGATTTAGACTACTGACATTCTCAACAAAAGCTGTCACCACTGTAATGTTCTCCCATCTCTGGTCAGCAGAGTTTGATTTGGTATATGGAAATCAAAAGTGTCTGATTTCTTTTCACAGGCACAATGACTTTTTACATGGTATGTGCAGTGAGGCCAGGCTGACTAAGATGTGCTAGTCAGTCAGCTTGGGCAGAATTTACAGCTTGATTCCCCTGTCCTTAGTAATTGAGTGGCATATGTTCAAATAGCTATTTGAACATTGGCTGTATTACCCCTTAGATCTGGCAGTTTAGAACCATGACTAAAAGTGCCATTGTTTATTCTGCACAATGCGCTGCTTGGTTGAGGTATGCAAGTAGCTCCCAAGAAGCTCATGTGTGTGATACAGTCCAACACAGTGCAGTGAAAGCTTGTCGAAGGGACGCTTGAATGGCGAAAGTTAAGATATTTAATGTGACTGTGGCAACAAATACAATTATTTAGTATATACTTAAAGGCAGATTATCACCTGGAGTTCTGCGTACCATGGACATAAAAAAGGGAATTTCCATAACAGGGAATTGCTGCACGTAGTGTCAGTAGAACAAAAGAGAAGAGGTAAATACTGGGAGAAAAAAGTGTGGTAGGAAATTGCTATACTTAGTCACTGAAGTAATAAATAAAAGAGAAATGTCTAGAATTGCTTGAAATATTATCCTTCTGTCATAATAGTACTACTGCAGTATGCAAAGGAAAAGAAATCAAGAAAGGGTGGTGAGGTCCTGAAATAGGAAGAAAATTTATTTCCTTTTTTTAATGGATTGTGTAGGTAGGTAAGTGGATGTGTTGGTTGGGGGAAATTAAAACATCCTTCCAAATTCCACTTCCCTGTTTGCATTAGATTGAGAAATAGTAAATGTATATTAAACACGTCAGCTATTTAACTGTCATTCAGTGATAATCAGAGGCAATATATGTCCTATCATTCTTCCTTGAGCAAATCTGAACTACATTCTCACTTGTGAGTGTAGATTTTCTCAGTAAACTTCTGTTTGTTAACCAGAGAATAAAAAGAATAGTTTATAGAAAAAAGGTTTCTACTGCATTTCAGATTTTGTTTTAATTATTTATGTGACTCTTTTTTATCTGTATCATCTGTTGCGTTGTTTAATGTTTAATGTTTTTAATGTCTTTGTGTAGTTCTTGGAATGTTAGGGAAGATAAGTGCTGTATATATAAAATTAATAATTAATTGTTCTTGATACTTACAGGAGTTACATACATAAATCCTCTTGCATCTGCAGGAGAACAAATCTAGAAGGCCTCTGTTTTGCTGTTACTCTGCATGAAGGATTATCTTTGGCTTGAACAGGAATTCTGTACGTGGAGCTTTAATAAAACTAAACATGTAAAATACTGGGAACTTTGACTCTAATTTCAGATTGCAAATTATATAATGAACATTTATAAGTAATTCATACCTAGAAAGATGAGTAGCGGTCTATGTGTCTGTCTATTCATTCCTTAGTAAACACTAACGAGTATAGGCATAGTTGACACTGCAGACAGAATTTTTAACCTTGTTTAAAAGAGTCATATTTCTGGATATACGACTAAAGTATACTGATGGCTTTTAGATACCATATGTTGAGGTTACAAAGGCACGGAAAGGTTAGGAAACTTTGGTGGCAAGCATTTGCAATTTTTAGTCTTGAAGAAATGACAAGCGAAAGCGAAACTTAAATGTATCTGATGAACACAAATATCACAGCTCAGATGTTTTATTTTGATTTATGACTGCATTATTAGTTTGTCTCAGAGCATTCACGGTAGCCTAATAAAATACTTCAGACTTTTGTTTGTATCATTTAATGTTAGACATTGATTGGAAGGTGGAGGGGGTTAAAGAAAGTGGGTGGAAAAGATAATTGGACTAGTTTCAGGCTATTTTGTTTCAGATAGATGTTTGATGTGCGTCAACATAGCTAGACACTTCCTATATGTTTTGCTCTGTACTCCACTCTGAAATGGTGTATAATATTTGAATCCTTTCCTGTATTTAGCCAAGTGCAGTATTACTCAAGTGTATATTGGTGCTGATTTTGAATAGCGTTTCACAACCAGCTCTGTTGCTTGCTTCTTTTTCTGTGAAGGCATCATGTATCACTTGGAGAATGATGAGCTAAACGTAACGAGTGGTAATGTGCTGACGCTATTTTTTTTTTCTGTACTTTACTTAGTTGGATGCCCTTGAATGTTCTGCTTTTACCTATTTATTGTTCTGATAGGTAGCAAAATTTGCTGGCATGGTATGTACAGTACTTCTGATTCTAGAACTGTTCTGTGATTATTGTTTTTTACATGTTTTTTACATGTGTAACATTGTCCATGCTCATGAATGAACTAGATGAACTATTGTTTTAAGTCCTCCAATTTAAGTTACTAAGAATAAAGTATTTCAATACATAGAAAGTATAGTAGTAATATCCAGAAATGATAATTTCTTATTTTATATGCTGTGCCAATTTATGACATATAAACAATTTCTATCATCAAGTTCCTCAGATTTTTTTTCTTCTGATGAATGTTTACTGCTTTAGGATTCCCAGTTTCCTATGAAGGTGTTAGCTACCTTTCTGAAACAGTAATAAGTCGCATCTTTTATTTCAGGCACAGTGTCTATCCATATATGTGTTTTTCATTATTATAGAAACAAAAAAAATGGTCTGTAGTGTACCATCTTACTGAATGCATGACTGTATGGATCTCAGTGTATTTGTCTTTTTAAGAAAATTGTTTAATTTATAAGCAAGCAGTTTCTTGTCTGAAATCCTAATAGCCTTTAGCAAAAGTGTTTTAGAGATATGATAAGTGGCATCAAAATATTTTATACTGAATAAGAAACACTGAAGGGCTACAAGTAAAGAAAATAATGAGATCCTTGAATATGTTAAAAAAATGACAGTGAACTTCGGTGAGTGTAAAAGAATCTTTAGTAGCTCTACAATCATTAAATGGGGCAAGTTCAATTTGATTGAAGATATTTCAGAGTAATTTAAAGAAAATATGTTGGAAATAATGTTGAATATTTAAATGGCTACTCAAAATATCTCATTTTATTTCATCACAGTACAATGTTTGTCTCCGTTTAACGCTCAGGGCAAGCTCAGGGAGATTTTCTCTCTATTGTCCCCTACCCTCCCAGGGAAGGATTAAAAAAAAAGGGAAGAGAGAAAAAGATGCTTCGCACAAGGTTGGAAGTTAAGACTGTACCAAGTTTGATGAGAAACAACAGGGGAAAGGAAAAGGGAATTAATAAGGGATAAAGGATATTTAAACTATATACAAAACCCAATCCCAGTAGTCCCGAGTGGAAGTGTCCGAACAGTGCCTCGTGGCCGCTGTGACTCGTCACCAGGGACCGCAGCGGTGCCAGGTGGATGCTGCTGAGCACATGGAGGTACGCTCAGCCATCCCGAGATGGGAAGCCAAGAGAAGCCCGCACAAACCTCTGGCCTCCTCGGATTTTTATAGA
>NW_010186612.1:70134-70354 GCF_000695765.1 Mesitornis unicolor | reverse complement strand
AGAGGGGCCGCCCCAGCACCGGTTGTCCCGCTGCCTCCCTCTGGGGCTGGGGGCAAAGCACCCTGCGGGGCCCCGGCCCGGGGGCCCCCCGGGACAGACCTTGGGGCTCGGGACCCACTACCCTGGAAACCCCGCTGCAATAAAACGTGCTGTAAGAGAGCTGTCTGGCTGCCGGTTCTTTTAGTGGGTTCCCAGGTATTAGGGAGAGCAGCTGAGATAT
>NW_010186612.1:18115-70103 GCF_000695765.1 Mesitornis unicolor | reverse complement strand
CTGCAGGGTCCCCAGCCCAGGCTGGCTCACCCCTGCGTGTCCTGCCTTGGCCTGGGCCAGGAGATGGAGCATCTGAGTGGCCTGGGGCCGGGGAGGTTGCTTCTGCCATCATCAGTGGGTGTTATTCTAAGATGGCTCATGGAGGAA
Source organism: Mesitornis unicolor (assembly GCF_000695765.1). NCBI lineage: Eukaryota > Metazoa > Chordata > Aves > Mesitornithiformes > Mesitornithidae > Mesitornis > Mesitornis unicolor. The sequence goes on along the minus strand of NW_010186612.1, from coordinate 69,956 downwards.
CGAAAATGTGGAGAGTCCAATTCTCCTTCCATTCTGCTCTGCTATGGACAGAATTTCCTCTATTTTCTGCGAGAGTAAAAACACAGTTGTCTTCACTTTTTTTCTCCCTCTCCCTGCGCTCTCCCCCATGCTCCCCCGTTCCCCCTGCAAAGCCCTTAATTCTTTCTGTGAGTATGAAGACTAAACATGTATTTCAGTTTTTGGCCCTAAAATTGCATGGTGACCTTCTTCTGTAAAAGAACCACATGATCTCACTCTGATGCCCTGTTGGGGAATTTTGCTCTCAGTCACCCTCACTGCTCTTGCAGAGATAAATTTAGTACAGTTAGTAAGAACAAACCAGAACTATCTCTTTCACAATCCTCAAGATACATTTCACAATATTCAGAAATCAATATAGATCTATTTGCTTCTAATGCCTTTGGTCCCACCAGCCAGGATGAAAATTCATGGCTCTATTTGCATGGATCTATAAATAGCCAGGTCAGGTCTTCATGAGTTTCAGAGTTAACAAGTATTTCCTTCTAGGTACTAAATCTAACTCTTTCTATCATGAAAAATTTCCATCTCTTTGTATATCTCTGGTTGTAATCCAAAACTTTTCTAGCCGCCCTCCCGTCCCCAGAAGACTGATGAGATGAAAAGATAGGCTCCTTCAGTGTATCCAGAAATGTCTCCTATGCTGAACACTCTGAGTGGGAAGGGATATACACCTTACTATTAAGGTATAAGGATAAGGACGTATTAGCCATTTGTGTTTGTTGTTAGCACTGGGTGACTAAGGGGCCTGGAAGTGCTATTTCACCTCTGATAAATCTTTCACTTGAACCCAGCCCAGCTTAGTCATGTCACCAAAAGTTACCACCTTTGGCAGTGTCTCTGAACTGAGGATGAAGGAAGCCCAGCTTAGGGATGGCCTCATCCCTGCAGCACACTGAGGGGCTGTGTCTCTCCCAAGGAGCTACAGAGAAAGTAAGGCAGCACCTACCTGCCTATGCAGGGCAGCTGGGCAGCAGTCAGCTGTGCTTCTGATACAGGGCAAGGGCAGCCTGCCCTCTCCTGCACGGCTTCCTTCCAAATCACTTTCTGCCCTTGCTGCGTAACCTTGAGGTAAGTGTTTTCCTTCCTGCAGAGTAATTCAGGAGGAGCCCTTTCCAGAATGGGCTTTCTGTGTGTGTAGATAGGTCCGAAGTAATCACTGAGGAGAGAAAGTGGTTTGAAAACCCTGGATTGAGGTCATGTAGAGGTACAAACAAGATATTCACAGACCCTTGTCATTATGGATGCTTCAGGAGTATGAAGTGCCTTAATTCAAACACAGTCATGGTTATAAGCAATTGCTTCCAGAGCTTTCTGTTCGCAGAAATCCTTATGCAAAACTGTGAACATCACTAGTTTTTATCCCTGATTTCTCACTCCTTGCTGCAGTGCTGCAGTGCCTGCTCTTTTCAAGCAACATCCCATCCCAAGGATACTGCTTATGCCAGGATCTAATACAGTGCAGATCATTTTAGAGGATGATTTAAAATGAGTGAAGGTGGAGTACTTTCAGCATTTCTTTTTGCACTGTGGTGACCCTGGCAAGCCATCTCCTGTGAAGTATGTAGAGTAACACTAGCAAATCACATGTTGGTAATGGACACCTCTCTTTGGCTGGTGAACATTTTAAGAGTTGCGAAAAGGTCAATACTTCTGAGAAGAAGCTTTTCAAGAGAGTGAGGAGAAGTACCCTCTGTGTCTGTGGGATGTTTGTCCACAGTCGTCCCAGTCCTACTAGACTAGATTACAATCGGAGGGTTTTGTTACACACATCAAGAAAACAAACTCTTAATTACAGGACATCTATAAACAAAGCTCCTGTGAGTCAAACTGTGCTGTAATCCTTGGAAGGAGTTAGGACTCTGAAACTATCTTTAGTCAACGGTTTGGGAAGAACAAGGTGTAAAGGGCTGCTGTCTTGGAAGATACACTGTTGTGGTCAGATTTTGCATATTCAGTCATAATAATAAATGGAACTGAAAAGAAAGATTTGTATTCTATGTGAAATGTACACTTAAGGAAGGCTGTATCCACAAATACATGAGAAGATGATGGTCTGGAAAACCTCAGCTTCGTCTCTTTCAACTCCTCCTACCTGGCTGAGTGCTGAAGGCTCAGGAACAGTGTGCAGTGATTGTGGAGGCAGGCAGATGAAGGAGTGCCTCACAGGGTCAGAATAAAGTGACACAGAAGCCACAAGATTTCTGACTATCACTCACTGCAACGAAGGGGATAATTCTGTGGAATTTTAAAAACAAAATTTTTTTTTATTCTAAATTAACCTCTGAAAATTATGCTTTCTCATCTTTTATTCTGAGGGAGGCAGCTGCGCTTTTTGTGTGCATGTGTGAAGAGCTTCTTGCATCATTTACCTTTCATTAAGAAACCAAACAGACATCTTCAGTGAAATGCATATTTTAAACTCAGATCAAAAGGCTACACTACAAAACTAACATAGGAACCCAGCAAAGATCTCTTTAATAGAACGTCAGGAAAAATTTGACTAGAGGAAGTAAGAGATCTAATATACAGTTTGTAAACAAATTTCATCACAATATTTTTAGTCACTTGCATCTTTTTATAATGCAGATCATTTGAGTTTGTGCGTTGTCTCTGACTAGGAAAAAAATCCTGCTTGCTGTATGTTTGTATTTCTGAATTACTTGTGTGACAAAACACTGATTTTTTCTATGTAGGAAAAAATCAATCTCTTTCTTCTCCTGTGGTAAGGCTTAAGAGTTATGAAATTTTAGTAATTAGTTCTTGGAGTATGAAGGGGGTCTTAATTCACACTGTTTGTCAAAATATGCCTAGGAACACCCCAAATTCATGGCTTCATTCTGGGGGAAATTCAGCATCTTTGCCTTCCCATCTCAGCCTCCTTGTCAGGAGCAGTCAAACTTACCCCCAGCAGGCAGCTGACTTCACTCTAGTCCTGCTACCTTCCCTTCTCCTCCTCTGCAGAGCCCTTGACTTGCTCAATCACTTCTCCTTGCCCCTCTCGGCTGGACCTTGGGGTCCCATGGGAGGATTCGCAGCTGGCCAGCCGATGGCTGCTGACATTTGGCAGGCTCCGCACAGTGCCTCGGTATTACAGCTGCAATATTCCAATATTCCTGGCAACTAAAGACCTCACGAGCTTGGCCAGCTGGAGGCTGGGCTGGGGTCCTGCTGGCTAATTTGACCCTGAGGGAGGGATGGAGGAGTTCAGCCCCAAATGTGGAGAGGCCAATCAGTGCATCTGTCTACACGCTGCCCAAGGGCATCAGGGCCAGGCTTCTCCTGCAGCATACTGGATTAGTGGAATGAGTCAAAAAGAGCCTGCAGAGCTGTTTTTCTTGTGCTTTATTTGAGTTTTCTGTTGAGTATTAGTTTAGACTTCACTAGTGGCCTTTTTTGCCCTTGCTGCATCTCATGTTGTTCTCTCCACTCAGTCCAAGAGATAAACCCATCTACCAGACCATGATTTCCCTCCCCAAACACAGCGTGATACATCTTATGCATCCTGGATGCTCATGGACCTCATGCCAAACCCTCTGTACTGCAGACTCCAGCTACTTTAACAAAGATCTTCTACATTTTGCTCCCCAGATCAGCTTATAGGCACCATCCAGCCCTGGAGTTTGGCTTCATTTTGAACATTAGTAGCATTTATGGATTGCCTGGCAATCTGCTGGGAGATGTTGGTGGCTATGATGCCAAAGGCATTGCTCAGCTGTGCTTGAAGAAGGTGATCGTGGGCATGATAGACGAGGGTCAGCAAGCCGAGTGAGAGTTCAGGAAGGTGGTTCAGTGTCTGCATTAAATCAAATGCATTTGAATCTGATACTCTCTGAGAGGCCTTCAAAGCTGGAGCAGCAGCAGAGGAATAAATGTGTGGGTTTTCTCTTTATTTCTCTGATCTTCTTCCATGAATATATGCTTTTGAACTGATAATATTCTCTGTTTTAAAAATCTATATAGCATGTATGCTAAGCAAAAATCCTGCAAAGAAGCCCTAAAAGCTTTAATTCTGATTTTTCTTTATTTTTTTAAAAATGCCAAATCCTACTGCTTGCAGTGGGTCTCGGCTACCTAACAGGGGCTCAGGAACCCAGCAAAGGTCTGGCTGGAATATAAATCTCAAGGTGGTGTGCCTGTTATATATTATAGGGAGCCAAAATGTGGATTAAATCAAATTTGAATTCAGCTCATTGCCTTTGATTGTTTGATTACACAGAATTTACTAAATTAATAAATCACTAACTCCTTAATTAACGGTGAGCAAACAACAACCATAACTTGAATTACACCTGTGTATTCAGTGCAAAGACCTCATTAGCAAATGAACCACTACTTCAGCAAGAGGTTCATTTTTTTGTAAATGAAAGTATTTGAATCTGCTGAAAATCAGTTCTGTTCCACTCATTTCCATGTTTTAAGTAACCGTATCTGCAAGGTGGTGTGGGTTTCTTTTTTTTTCTACTACTAGCATGAGACAATACAAGGTTTGCTTTTCTTTCTGTCCACTTTGTAATGCTTTGAAGAAATAGAAAGACAAACAGTATTTCCATTTTGTAAAGTATTTATTTCTACAATTCCTGTTTTGGAGCATCTTCAAATTGAGCTAAGAGTGCAATTCTGAAACTTGCTGCCTGAGTGCTTTGAAAAGTAGAGGAAACGTCTCTGCTGGCAACGATGAAGGTATATCCTAAATATATACCTGAAATCTCTTCCCCAAAGTTAAGATGTTTACTTGTGGTAAACATCTTCATAGACAGTAGGTATCACAGCAAAAATTCTTTCTTAGATTTAGCTGAGTTATCTCAATGACTTGAAAAAGTAGCTTTAAAAACCTCATAAGCCCTCAGAGGTGGCTGGAGTAGAGTCAAGCATCTGGGTTGTGGGTACCTTTGCTTGGGTCCTCACTGTTGTTATTCTCTCTTTGTTGGATAGTATCAACTTCTCATTATGAGAAGACCACCAGACTCCCTTCTCACCTGAGTGTGGGCCCATCAAAGTCTGTTGATTTGGCCCTATGACTCCTATGTTTCATTAAAATTGTGACCAAAATAAGCAGCTGAGAGTCCTTTGGGCCTCTTCTTCTCAGGTCTGTGTAATGCTGTGAGATCTCAAATGTGTAGGTGAACTGCTTAGCTGCAAAGCTTCTGCAAATGAATGAACGCTCTCCTCCTGGGCACCTGCAAGACCTCAGTAGTGAAGATGTGAGGAGCACCTAAAATAGTAGTATTTGAGGTCATAATCCCTGTATCATTAAATGGGGATTTTTTGGGGCCTCATCCTGAGTTTAGGCATCCACTATTTAATTCCTTGAAACTCTGTGAGACTGTCTATCTGGTCACAGTGAACTGCAGGAGTTCATCCCTGTCATGCTACTGGCCAAGGAAGACACATCCCATGCAGGTCTCATGCAGTGGGAAAGGTGGTCTGAAGTGGCCTTGGTGGTCTGAAGCTGTTTTGATTGCTGGAAATGTGGGTGGCTTAACACCCAGTCCTGGGAAAAGTGACTGTCTCCTAAATTGGGAATTCCCTCTTGAAGAGGCACCTGCTGACAGGAAAAAGGGCTCCTGCCGAAGCCCTAAAGGTAAGCACTGAGAGCTGTGAGGACAGTTGTTGTCACATGGTTGTGTATGTGACTGCTCAGTATGGAGTAAAAGGTTGGTGACTCTGGGCAACTGGGAAAAAGTTTAATAATTCTCAAATCCCCCATGCTGAGCATGAAGCAGAGGAAAAACCAAGTAAACAAGGGCCAAGACAGCTGTATCCTACCAGTGCCTGAAACGCAGATTTTTCACAGGGTACAAATTTCTCACATGTTTATCGCCTGGGCGAAATACAAAAATGACTGAACTTTGAAATGCGAAGCTTGTTATTTCTAAATTTCCTAATAAGCAGGACAGTGAAAGCTCCTTTTAGAAAAGTGCTTGTGAAATTAAGTCTTCTCAAGCAGAACCCCTGCGCTCTATGGGGTCTCCTGACTGTATCTGCCTCCTACAACCCATGTCCTCATCTCTGCCTTTTCTGTGGAAGATAAGGACTGTGAGAAAAAAAAAGTATATATTTTGGTGTATAGTCTTGCTTTAATACATAATTTCAGCAATACCATACTTCCTTGCGTATCTATTTATAAAATGAATAGTCCTGTTTTTATTACTGCTTTTTATTCTCTATTTTTCCATCTATAAAAAGTTTTATTGTTTATAAACAGTGCACTTGGTTACATGAATAAGTTTGAAAGCCATTTTGATTTAATATGTATGTAAAAAAATCTTTATCTTCATGTAAACTCTCTTTTAATCAGAAATAGTATATTGTAAAGTACAGCTAGACAGCTAAGTTTATTCTTGCCACAATTCCACTGAAACTCCTGGAGTTTCACCAGGAACAGATTTGGGCCAGAAAGCTTAGAATATAGTTACAATATATTCATTTTCTCATGCCTCAGAAATGGACTGTTTATGCGCCAAGCTGTAAAGTGATATTCACGATGACTGAAGCCTGAACAACATTAAAATATCCAGATCCTCTGCTTCAAATTCTCTGGTATCCGAAACTGCTCCTTTTCTTTCAGAATCAGGGGGCTACCACTGCTGAGGGTAAACAAGGGCAGGAGCACAGCTTTAGTGCTCAAGCTGAACTAAGGACCAGCCTAGCTGGTACTGACGGTAACTGTGGAGAGCCCGTGTCTAAGGTGCTGCCCAGCCCTGCCTTACTGCTCCTGCAGCAGAAGCTTCCTTGGGAAATTTGCTGTGGTGCTCCCCAAAATCCCCTTTTAAGAGGAATTTTTTTCTTTAAACGAAAGTGCTGTGGAAAATTGCTTTTTGGTGCAATTATAATGGATACAGTGGTTCACACAGCCTGCAGCGTGCTTGAGAGCCAGGGCCCACACTCTGTTCACACACTGTGGAATATCAAGGACAATCATGTTTTCTGTTTTATTTGGCCTTGATTTCCAGAAGTAGGAGCTTCAGATTATGCTCACAGTAACTGCAGTGATTTTTCCATGGTCTTGAATGTCAACCAGCCCTTACTGAATACCAGGATAGGTAGTAAGTGCAAGGAATCCTTGAGGAGCTCTACCTCTGGAACCTAATTATTTTAAAAAAATTTGTCCACCTGTATAATTAAACATATAGTCAGAGAGAAAATTTTGCTAAACATATGATAAAACCACTCACTTTTTAAAAACAGATTTTAGACTTATTAGAAAGAAATCAGTGTGTATAAGATCTTAATATAAGATGCAACCAAGTTTGTTTTTACATCCTTTTGAACCAGTGAAAATACCTATGCACAGGCTTAATTAATATATGCAGGTTGTAGCAAGTTCAATGTTTAAAGATAAAGGTGAGGAGGTCTTTCTTTCTGATTTGAGGGAAGGAAGAAAAACAGTATGAGAGTATTATCAGATTATTCATGTAAGATGACATAGGACTACTTTATTTGGAGATTGGTCATCCTATGTTTGACTGAGTTTTCAACGCCCAGTTAATTTTTATTATAGATAGTCCTGGTACATCAGATGTAGATGTCCATAATATCTCTGACAAAGCCTTTTCACAGTAGCTTTATTATCATCTTGCTGCAGGCTCCTGTTTTGTAAAGCTCAGGAGCTTCCCTAGAGACCTTGGAGGCTCATGTCAGAGAGCAGGTCTGCAAGGGTGAGGTTCTGCATCTCTCACTGAAGAGAGCTCTGTTTGATTCTGATCTTGAAGGCTGCTTGGTCAAAAGCTGTGAGCAACACCTGCAACTTTCATCCCTCTAATTTTAGAAAGTAATGCACCTGGCAAATATTTTGTGTTTTATGAATGAACCCCATTGAAAATATGGAGACTTGCAACACCCAATCCATCCTGTAGAATCACAGAAATAGTTCAGGTTGGAAAGGACTTTTAGGGGTCACCTGGTCCAACCCCCCTGCAGTGAGAAGGGACAACCTCAACAAGATCAGATTGCTCAGAGCCCTGTCCAACCTGACCTTGAATGTTTCCAAGGATGGGGCCTCCACCACCTCTCTGGGCAACCCGTTCTGTGTTTCAGCACTCTTATCATAAAAACTCTCTTCCTTAAACCCCATGGGTCAGTGCAGTTCCAAGCTAGTGGGCTCCACTCCAAGGACAACACACAGTGGGGTTTTCTGCTTGAATAATGCAGTGTTTTCTGATGATGTGCATGCTCAGGCAGGACTCATCCAGGTCCTGAGCTGATGTCGGTGCTGTACAGTGTGGCAGACAGGCAAACCTGGGCTCTAATTTAGAGCTGGAAGTGGGGAGAAGAGCTTCTGGATTAATTTTGACACTGTAATTCTTCCACTGCTATTAAACAAAATGAAACAATTGGTAAGAGAACTAAAAAAAATGGAATCCACATTGAAAACATATGCTGTACATCCCAGCCAAATGTGACTCAAATAGCTGTAGCCTGAAAATTGGAATTTATAAGCATAACACTGATCCAGCAGAAAGTATAACACACCAATGCTTATAAAACTAGAAATAATACAGCAGCACTTCGACATAGGAGTATTTTGATCTGTTTTCTTTTGGTCTGAATAGAAGTGACTACCTGCAAGTGATGCTCTAAACTTGTGTGAGGCTTTACTCCCTCTGGCTTCTCCAGAGGAGGCTGCTGCAGCTGAGGCCCTTTTGGGTGCAGGAATTCAAAGCTGAAGAATCCTTTTTCCAGTGGGATTATTCTCTTTATAAAGCTCTGTGTGTGTGCTGGAAAAGCAATTTATTTTGTCACTAACACGGGATAAAGCATCATTATACTACTCAGCTGTCACTGGGCAGTATTTGGAAACAGTAAATCTATTTTGGGCCCAGTAGTAGTTCTAATCATGGCAAAAATCTTCATAGTCTGAATAAAAAATTAGAAAGTGCAGGCTGAGGTCTGATTTTTTTTTCAAAAGTTCTGAAATTTAAGCAACAGATTTTCTAAAGAAGGTAGGATTTTCAAAAAAATCCTGTTTCTCTAAAATATTGCAGTTTAGAATTTAAATATACAGCTTAAAAAAAGAATCAACTGTACTATTTAAAGCATTGAAATCTATAGGAGTTAGGCACTTTTCAAAATCCTATGGTGGGCGAAGGCTCAAATCCTCCAGTGGGATTATGTGTTTAAATATATGTGAAAATCAGACTCCAGAGCCACAGGGATCCCCAGTGTCAAGTGCGCTGCCTTGCTTTACAGAACACCGTAAATGCAGAAAATTCACAACATACAGTGAGGCACCTGGGCCCCAGTGTGGTGTCTGGGAGCATATTACGCAAAGCAGGGCTCTGCCTAATTAGCAAGAACTTCTTGATGAAGAACATGTTTTACTTAGATGTCTTAATCTGGTTTGGAATATTGTGTCTTCCCCTAGTCAAGATTTTTATTTCTTTAATCTGCCTCAGCCCTTCATTTCATGGTCTAAGAAGGAATAATCACTTAATTTACAAAGTAGAAGCAGGGTTGTCTTTGTTCAGGCAGCTGTTCTATCACTTTATGGCCCTCCCTCACTCAAGGAGAGGAATTGGGAAAATGAACGGAGACCCATGATTTGAAATAAAACCAGATTAATTAAAATAATAATAAAAACCTAATATTAATACCAATACAAATATAAAGTACACCAAAAAATACTCATCTTATACAGCAGTCGCAGGCTGTGTGCTCGCAGCAGGGAATGCTAAATAATAAACACTGTGAGCACCACAGCTCCAGCGAAAGAGCAATGGTCACAAAGAGTGGGAGAGTAGGCCTTGGGAGCAGAACAACAGGTGAGGCCCTCTGAGGGAAACAGGCCATCGAGGAAAGAGAGTTGTCCCCAGCAAACTCCCCATTTTACAGTGAGCATGGCATTTATATTATGGAATAATTCTGTTGGCCAGCTTGGGTCAGCTGCCCTGGCTTTTGCTCCTCCTAGCTTCTCTGCCAGGCTAACTCAGAACTGCTAAAGACCTTGATCATTTTATACCAGTGCTGACCAATAACTAAAAGAAAGTGTCTTATCAAGTTTATCCCCACCAAAACAAGTTCTGCAATCTTCTCAAAAATGCAGCTTTCCTGAATAGAAAAGTGATTCCAAGATTCTGTCTGAGTGAAACCAGGACAGAGGTGTGAAGTTGTTCCCCTTTTATTAAAGAGGTTATCGTTAACAGCACTCACTTGTGATGAATGAAAATGAATCAGTGCCCTTTTCTGCCTATATGGGAAGGAGTGCTTTGATTAGGAGAAAAGAGGGTGTTTAGGGGCATGGTGCCTTCAGTGCACATTTGAGCAGCTCTACTGCACAGACTAAACCAGGTTGTTCTTCCTGAAGCTTGTGGGATGATTTTGGCTTCTCAGATTTTTAATGTACCCCTAAATCAGCTTCCTGCTTTCCTTTTCCCCAGGTTGTGGGGTGAATTAATTGTGTGGCATATGATCCTCTTTTTCTGAAGGGCTCTGTGGGATCTTTTTGGCCACATTGCTGGAAGCACAACTCGTAAATGGCTAAACTTCTGCTGTTCTCCATCCTGCAATGAAAGCATGTCCAGTCCTGTGACAAGACCATTTGTGTAAGCTCAGGTGTGTGATGGGAACAATCTGCTCATCTTGAATTTCATGTGTGCCCCTTCTGTGACGAGACATGTATTTTGGTCACAGAGAAGGCATGCTTCCCGTTGTGCAGAACAGGCAGGATTAGGACTCATAGCCCACAAAAGCCTCCACACCAGGCTGTGTGAATATCCCAAACCAAGAGCTTTGCAACCACTGGGCTGCTGCAGAAGGCGGATCATTGCTCAGATGCTGGGCTGTGAGCTGGAGCTTTGAATGGCCTTTGACTCTGCTGTCACCTGAAAGGGAGGAAAACCAGCAGTAACAGAGAGGTCTCAAACCACCCCTGCTGTTTGCTAAGTTACACTGTTAAATATTTTCAGACCTGTTTGCTTTCTAGAGGAGGTCTCCTTTCAAAACCTGGTCCTCTTGGGGCAAGCTGGAGCTGTAGGATGGTTGCAGCAAAGTTTCTAAGAAATATCAGTTGTACATACTGAAATAGCAGCCTGTGCTAACTTATTCTCTGCCTTTGTCAAATATCAGAGGAGGTCTCATTCCAAAGGTGACAATGTACCTTGAGCAGTCATTTCCAAGAAAGATGAACAGGTTTTTTATTACACATAGTACCTGCTGCAGCAACCCAGATCATTGAATGAGAAATGGAGAAAGAGAAATCTGTTACTTACAGGTATTGGTAATCTCTGTTATTGGATTAAATGGTGACTATGTGGGAAGCAGATTGATGAACTCAGGAGGAAATGGCATCAGGCACACATGCTGGAACATGTTGTTGTGTTATGTCTGTTATATTACTGAGAAAGCTCAGCTGCAAAGTGCAGTATTGCTGGGACACGCTCTAAGGACTGGGGAGTGCCCTGGGATGCCGCAGTACTACAGCACGTAGTGGTCTTTCTCCAGTGCTCAAGTAATTGCTGGTTTGAATACTCTCAAAATGGATGTGTGTGTGGGCAGCCACTCATGGGTAATGCTGAAGGATACAGCAATGTCCAGGCAGATTTTTTTGCCCTCTCTCTGCACCATAGGAAGTATAATTTGGCATGATTCCCTGCGTGCCTGTACTTTTCTGGCACCAGCATTTGTAATTTAATTTTTTTTTCAACCTGCATCCTTTAAAATCCTGTGATGAAGCAACTTAAAGTTGTGGCAGTCGCCCATGTCAGATTCCTGGGATTTTACAGGTTTAAGGATGCTAAAGCATCAAGGTCCATCTCACAGTACACAGGATGCTTCTAACTGCTTATCTTGCTTGTACCTGCTTAGCTCTTGCCCCAAAGGAAAAACTGTTTGAAAAGTGTATGCTGCCTTAATAAATCCATCTGCTATTACTAATTCATGACAAAGAGTCAGGCTGCTGGTTACACTTTTCAGAAGTTGTTGTGATGTGGAGTGGCAGCAAAATGCACAGAACAATTTTCCACCTGAGTCGCTGGGGAAATGGATTAATGAATGTGGATGCTGGCTTCATGCATTTTAAACAAGCCTTTTTTTTCCTGCTGCTTCCCAATCTTCTCAGCTATTAATAATGCTGATGCACCAAATGGTAGTGTCTCTCCCAGTTGTGGTTCCTTCCACACTCCTATTTTGAAATTTTGGACTTCATCAGATTAAACAATTCTTTAACCTCATTCTCACATTTTCCAGAACTTTGTCCTGCAAGTATTAGGATTATGTCAGAGTGAAAATGTGCAGAACTAAGTTTGTTACATGGCTCCACTCTAGCTAGGAAATTTTTGCATCTACAAAAACTTACTGGTCAAAATCAACCCCATAAATGACAGGAATATTTGAAACAGATCAACAAAAAAACCCCCAAACCTGGCTGTTTAGAATGTGTTCTAAAATTGCCAGCAGGAAATCAGTTAATAAGGGGCACTTTTCAGGGAACTACAGAAAGGCACAGAAATGTTTTTAAAAGTGGCAAATTAAAGGCAAATTAAAGAGTGTCAAACCTCACCCTTGGAGACGACCCAGACTGTCCTGACCACTTGGCTTGCTGCAGCCCATTAAATTGTAATTTATCAATTTAAGAATTCGTATTTGTAACTTGATTCATGGTGTGGTCAGCTCTCCTGAAATTGTAACCCCCAACCTGGCTTTGCACCCAAACTTGTCAACTGTCTATTCCTATCCCCTTTACATTCACTGATTTTGTGCCAGGCTATTAAACAGGCATCTTTGTAACGCGTAGAGTAGTAGTCTACAGCAGAAATGCTGAGCTAGGAGAAGTTGTTTGAGCCAACTACTATTTGCTGGGCTGTGCAATGGTAGTACAGGGTAAACCATCAGTTTTACAGGGTAAATAAATCAGTTGCCACACCTACAACTTGGGTCACACAGGGGGTAAAGGGACACACAAAGTGGGTATGAACATGGGGCTGCAGTGGCCACTTGCCTCCTGTAGGGAAGTGGGTGATGTGGGAGCTTCTCTGGTTGAGATTCAGGGTCACCAAAGAAGGGGAAACAAGGTGAGATGAGCAAGGATGCTGTCAGAAAGAGCAGGCTTCCAGAACTGTCCTTGTGGAAGCTGAGGCATTGGAAAATGTTGATATCCTCAGGGTTATCAACAACTGAGAGATTAGCCTGAAAAATCTAATTTTTGGCCTTAAGCGGTTAAAAGGGAGTATTTTCCTAGCTTCTGTGATGTCTTTGAGATTCAGTCTTTGGATCTTGCCTCTACTTATAGGCACCTGAATATCTTCAAAAATATCTGTGTAAGATCTCAATTCAGTAGGGTGTTTCCGTGCATGGCTGGTTTATGATGGCATGGACTCCCTGTTGAAGCCAGGGCATGCATTATAAATCCAGGTATGTGGCTGTGTGCCTTAGGCTATAGATGGCAATAATTTCTTCAGTTTTTGAGCATCGTATTTTGCAATGAATTTTTGACCTGTGATTGTACCTTTAAGAGATAATCACTATCTAATAAAAGTGTTAAAAAAGCACAGTCATGTGCTGATTGCATAAGTGTAATTTTGTCACTTTTTTATAGTATCTTAATATCTGTAAATCATGTGTTTCTGTGATAATTTGCTATTGTATCTAGTTTCATACTGGTAAACTTTCTGCAGAATGATTTATGATGTTATGAGCCATCTGCTACAAATTTGGGTAAAATTAATTTATCCTGTCTAGATATGGTTAACATTTTCAGTATGAAGTTGGTTTGTGGAGTGTTTTCTTTTAGCAAGAGGCAGGCGGTGCTTCAGACACTCAGGGAATGGATTTCAGACCAAGTCTGGATTTGTCTTTTTAGAGGATTTAGGGATCTAGTTGGAAAATGCAGTGCTGGATCACCATTTCATGAGCAAATGGTTCTCTAGACACAGATCCTGCTCACTTGTTTTTGGTTTTCTTCAAAACATCACAGGTTCTTTAGCTTAAAGATACAAAGCAGTGACTGCAGCTCCATGGGAAAACAGGCAGTGTTTGGCCTCAGGGCAAGCGTATGGGACAGAAGGGAGGATAAAACATTGTATGAACATTGTAGCTGCATAGGGCAGCACATACATAGGTGCAGTAAGGATGTGGGTGTTTGCAGGAAGCAGAGCATCTCCAGAGGCAGGGGCAGCCCTGGGCAGCAGGACAACTCCTCGGGGAGCATGGCATGCTCTGAATGTGGTCCCAAACCACCAAGTGATTATAGCAATGGGGAAATAACATGCCCACCAGCCTGAGGAGCCACCGGGCATGGTAGCAGGGGGCTAACAGTGTGATATGGTCTTACGTGGTAAATGTGGTGGTTGTGGTTTTTTGTTACTCCTATTAGTTCTTCTCAGAGAAATTGTTAGAAGGCACCAGGCAAGTCATTCAAGTAAATAAAATCTTTTTTTTGGCAATACAAACATCTGTCTTGCTCAAGTTTTAATGAAATAATATCTTCCTTCTTTTGGCCATGTGTCTCTTTCTGTCTGTTATTGAGACTAAGCTCTGCTCTGCTTTGTTGTTAGTGTTGCTTTGTAAATAAAAAAAGAGGGAAATATCCATTACACAAAGCAAAATGTATGTAAAATACAGGGAGCTATTTTGTTCACCAAATGGTTTGCCTTTTTTTTAAACAAGTCTTTCTTTCCATATAGCTTGTGAAACTATAAGGTAACTCAGTTGCAGGCAGAGGGCCTTCTTTAAAAGGAGGACAATGGCAGTGGCAGGAAGGGGCAAATCCCTCCTGAGGCTGTCATGTCTGGTGTGTGACTTGTTACACTGCTAAGGTTAAGGACAAAAATTGCCCTGCTTGGCAGATGAGCAAAGAAAGTATTTCTCCAGCTTCTTCAAAAACAGAAATAGAGAAGACATGAAAATAATTTGATGTTAAGCAATAGTTCCACATTAAAAGACCTGGAAAAATGGGCATGATAAAGGCCCATGAGTAGCATGGAAAGGCAGAGAGGGTTTGCCTGTTTTACGTCTGTCCCAGCAGAGCAACCAGAGGGCACCAAATTAATAATTAAAAAAAAGAAGTCTGTTCAGAACAAAGGGAAATGGTTCTTTGCATGCTGTGTAAGCAAACTGTGAAACTCTGCTGCAGCACAGGCAGTTGCTAAAAACAATGGCTTCAGAAAACCCCTAGAAAAACTCATGTAAGAGGAATTCATCAAGAGCTACTAAATACAATGAGCCCATTTTTGGTTCAAGAGGCTTCTGAGGAAGCTCTGCATAGCTGGAAGCTGGAAGGGCGTGGGTGGGAACTCAATGCAACACTTGCCTCATCTTCTGCTAGAGGTGGATTAGAAGGCTCCCAGTCCTGGTTTCACCCATTGTGATCCCTCTGATCTTTAATCTCCTGTTTTCTTGAAACCAAAAAAAGACCTATCACCAGATGGTTTTACAGCCAGGCAGCATGCAATTTCCTAGAATTACATTCATAGCAGTTGCTGATTCAGTAACATCTGGATGTCACAGACAACACGCAGACATAATTCTTTGTCCCAGTTATTGCCCATTCACTTCATGAAGTCAGAGTTTGTTTGGCTTCTCTGCACTAATCTTTGGCAGTTACTGCCCTGGTGATAAACGTTTTTGTGTTCATCAGCTGGATTGTTGCATTGTGGCATCTAAAATTTAGGCTTCCTATCTGATCTATTCATCGAGGCTGCATCTGCAGTGAACGAAGAAAAAGAGGCATTTCCTATTAACAATATTTGGCGACGGGAGAGATTTAATTACCCAATATATTTTCTTCAGTGACAAGTTGGGAAGAGGATGTTTCTACAGACAAACCAGGAAACCGCAGTACTTAAAATGGGAAAGGTGAGAGAAATGGATGAAGCAGAAACCTGTTGAAGCTGGGATGGGAATAAAGACTGGCAATGCACAGGGGAGAGGAGTAGAGGAGGATGATTAGAAAATTCTTCTGCTGTCTTCACTGGAAAAAAAAGTATTATATTGTGTCAGTAACCCTTGTAGAGATGAAATGGATCACCCCTTGGAGGTAACTGTTGCCTCCGTTAACTGCAGAAGCTCATGCTTGGCTTAGACCAGAAGCCTCTATTTTAGAGAGCTGTTAGCTGCAACGAATCGCACCCTTACCAACACTGGTCTCTGAAAAAAAAGTCAGCTGTTCTGACTGCCTTCTGAGTCACTTCAGCCACTTCAGCTGTTACTTTTACCACCAGAGAAATCTGTCAAATCTTCATCTGATTTGATATTTGGAAGTATTCTTTTTTCCCTCCTATTTTTTCCTCCAGCTTTGAAGATTCCCATTCTTTGACTCTTGGCTTGCAGAACAGATTTGCTTCAAGATTTTACTCATCTCCTTAGTAAGCCAGATCGGTATTACTCCTGAGTAGCTGAGCTGAATAATTTACTAAAGGCGAGATGACTGTTTCTAAATCGTGCTTCGGAGGTGTACTAATTGTTATGCAGATAGATGCTGAGGGTTCATTAGTTCAGCAAAGAATCTGGTTGGAAACTCTTCAGTATCTAATGAAAATCACTTGCACTTCCCTTAGAGCAAATGACTTATTTCTCACATCCTTGCTTCTGTAAGATTTAAGCTAATCATTCTAGATTTAGCTGGGAACAGAGGAAAGAAACCAGTCTCTGCTGCACCAGCCTCAGTGGAAGACTTGTTTACAGAAGTCAGGAGATCATTATTTGAAGCTTTTAAGCAATCAATATATGCTTTGTCAGAATATGTTTCTGGCCTTGGAGTCTTTGACTTTAAAATCGACAGACAGTTATGTGGTCACACCAGTCAGTTTTGGGGTGAGCATAGGTCTCATTTTGCTCCTCTTTGTCCAACATTTTAACCTTTATCAGAGCAAGTGGATTTCCAACAGAACTGGAGAACTTGGGCTGCTGCTAAGCCCAATACTCAGAAACTGAAAACTGAACAGGAGATCTAGCCCTTGCCTCCCTCCCCAGTGCTGTCTTTGCACCTTACATTTCAAGGAAAAAAAAAGTGAGGGTTGTTGGTGCCTGGATTTTACCACTGGAGCTTACTGAAGGTAGGACTGTTTTATCATCCTGGCTGCCTTCCTTTGGTGATGTCCTTTTCTTTCTCAAACCTTGGTGCCAGTTTTCTGAGGCTTCCTGTATTTGTCAAGCCTCTTGGGTGTTGTCTTTCAGGTCTTTCAGAGAGGAGGCTGCCTGTGGTGTACAAACTGTAGCTCCCAGTTTGTTTTTCCTACTGAAAAAAAGGAAAGCTTTCAAATAGATCCATACTGAAGATGAATATCAAAGCCTTGATTAGAGTTTGGGGAGAAAAAAGAAAAAATTACAGCGTTTAGAAGAGGCCTCTACAGCTAGTCCATAGATACAGCTGGGTCTAATCTGGGACTGTGCTTGGGTGGCACTCTGAGGAAGGCAGTGCCAGGCAATGCCACAGACTGTTAGCATCTTTGAGAAAATCCCAGCTACAAGGGAAACCCAAATTAATGACAATCTTTGGCAAGATCCCTCCCTTGAAAGCAGAGAAGCTGCTGTTGTGTGAGATTCATGACTTGCATCAAATTGTTACTGCACCTGGTTTGCATGGCTCCCTTCGGCAAGGCATGAAGACACATAGTTAGTGCTTCATTTACTTCAGTGAGGGCTCTACACTTGCCTAATGCTACTTAGTGTAATTTCTTCATCAGCACATGGGTGATCTTCAGCAACAGCAGGTGTGGTATGATCAGACCCTGACTGCGTGCAGTCCACTAATCATATTAAGCAATATTTACATTAACCATAGAATTCCTACCCATTAAGAATATTGCTTTTATTGCTATCCCATTGCTAGTTGTCATTCTGAATACGCAGAGAATTCACATGTGGTGGTGTTCCACACATGTTAAACGGAGCATTATTTTAAACCGTCCATTTACTGTGAAATGTATGGAAATACGCTGAATGGATGTTGCCTACATCATATTTAATGCTGGTATAAAAGCTTCACAGCGAGGATGCTGAAGGGGCAGCGGAGGATGCTGTGCCCAGCGTTTCACACTAGGCGTCCCCCTTAGCGCAGTTTTTCACCCGAGAGCCGGACGGGGCCGCTGTCCGGCTGAGCGCAGGCAGGCGTGGGTACCGACGGACGGGTGTACGCGTACAACGGAGCTGTAAACTTGCTGTGTACGCAGAGGAAACAAACCTAACGCGTTTCGGAATAAATTATTGGAATTGCTTATTCGGTGCAATGCAAAACAGTGGAGGCAAGCATTGCTACAAAAGACCTAGTCAGCACCTGCGTTTTAGTCTGAGTTAATTGATGGTTAAGTCCCCATCCTGTAAGCAGTCAAGTCTATGTTTTCCTTTAGGGGTATTCAGATGCAATAGTAAATAGTTTTACTTCTTTCTGTCAACACTACAGGCAAGGTAAGCACAACAAGCACAAACCTGAAGCTTGAAAGGTGGTGCTGGCATAAGTTCTGCATCTGAAGCATGAAGTTGGTAGAGAAATTAGTAATCATCTGCATGTATGGTCCTTAAGATTTTAAGAAATGTTCTTGGTTTCTTATTGCCTATTGTTGAAAACTTATTTTGAAATATAATCTGCCATGAGAGGGCAGCTAATGGATGCGGAGTGCAAGCGAAGCAGCAGAGCACTCCAAGGAGGCAGACCTTGCAAAGCTGAAATGCCACAGCTGGCTGAGGAGGTTGTATGTGGTCAGGAAGTGTCACTGCTCAGATAAGAGAAAACTCGAATGAAGGAAGAGGAGGGGAATACTGCAGTAGGAGAGTTGGAATAGCTTTGTGGTGATACTTGGGCTTTAGTCAAAGGGAATTTGGGGAGCAAGTATGGAGGGATTAGAAATGAGTAGACTGAGATAGGAGACACACCAGTGGGAGAAGTATCTCTGAGTTACACTCACCTGAGGGGAATTCACATGTACCCACCAAATTGTTCATGGCTACCTTAACGTACTCAGGATTCTTCTCATGCAGCTTCTCATTTTAGCTAGGTATCTTGCCTTATTCTTACCAAAACCTGCTACTAGAGAATTGGCTTGTCCTCCCAACATTGAAAAATAACTTGTCTAGGGAAAATTAATATTCTGTGTTTTTGGATAACTTTTCACATGTGTGAAAAATTGTAAGCATTTTCCTCTTTCTGAAGCACTGCACTGGCTACTCTCTGTACTTCAGGAGTTATACTTTGTGTTTTTCTTTTAAATTTCGTTCAGTTCAACAAATATTAGAGAAGTGGCTTCTGGGATAGTTTTTAATTGGACCAGTTTACAAGATAATCACAGGCTCTCAGTGGGATTATTACAAGTGCAATAGTTGGTCTGGTTTGGGATGTCAAAATGAAAAGGTTGGGCAAGATTTACAGCTTCAGGCTTAATATCGAGTTCTCCTTGAAATAAGCAAGGATTTGTGGGTCTATAAAACATGTCCACTTTCAGGAAACATTGAGAATTGCTGGCGGAGAGGAACTGTACTCAGACTAATGAAGAAACTCTGTGGCACTGGGATGTGTTTGAGTGTTATTATCTGCACAGAACCCAGCTTCAGCCAAGCCTCAGAGAGAGGAAGCAAGTAAGAGGTATTCACCTACCCTATCAGCTATTCATGGTTTCGATAAAAGTGCAAATGCTGAATCATATGCCTCCTTTTAGGGTGCATGAGTTGATAAGAGTGAAACTAACCGTTTTTACCGTTAAGGTAAATTAAAAGCAGATTAGAGATTAAATCCCTGTGGGATTTTTTCTCTTGGATTTTGGCCGTTCCTTAGAGATACCTTCTGCTTTTCTGATCTTTTTATTTAATCCTAGATAGCTGCAGACTTCTAGATTTCAGAACAGGTAAAGTTTTGCTATGATTCTTGGTATCACAAATTCCTGTGTTGGAAGCTTGATGGCTTTTATCTTTGTACATCTCTGCAACCAAAAATCAAAAGCACTCATCTTTTTTGGCTGCAGCTGCTGTAAAATGCATATGCACTCGCCCAGTGTTACGGGTGGCAGCACAGACATCTGGTATCAGCACTCACAGGCTGAAGCTTGTTGCAGTCTGCTCATGCATATGCCACAGCCAAAGCATTTGTTAACCATACCTGGGCTGAGCTCTGAAATGTCTGAGAATGTTTCAGACCGGACATCCGTAGCAACAGGAACCTCCTGACAAACCAGAACAAGTGTAATGCCTGTTTGTCGTCTGAGCTGTGCACGTAGGGGTTTTAGACTAGGGAATTCAAAGAGTAGGGGCTGGATATTTATTTATTTATTAGGAAGCTGTGTACAAGTGAAGCAGCAAGAAATCTCCAAGTGACATTACTTACTTCAAGCTAGTAGTTCAGTTTAGGCTGTTTAATCAGTGGCTCTGCTTATGAACCCCTTTAGGGCATGCCTTACCTTGTTTTAACCTAGATGTCAGAGACAGGTGGAATAAATCACATTTTGGGGTTACCTCTAACTCTCTGTTGACCTTGGAAACAATCAGCATAGGCTCTGCAGCTTGCTTTTAGCTGAAGGTACAGGCAATGAACCCATCAAACACGTATCTAAATCTTTTTGCTGGTTCAGAGAGCAGGACTGCATTCACTTCATGGACAAGCAAGGTGAGCTTGGGTCTGCCTGCAAGACTGTTTGAATACATCCCTAATTCATCCTGACCTTCTGGTTGCTGTGCGTAATGGGCTGCATTTCTCATCAGACCTTGACGTGAATTGACCCAGAGCACTCTCTACACTGGAAACTTGTTTCGTTTTATTGAATGCTGGATATGGGAATGATCTCAGTCATGCTTGTGCAGGGACAGAGACTACTAGCTGATACCCCCCTGCTTGTATGCGGAAGGATCCCCTTAGCTCTTGTAGTCACAGTTCTGCATGAGGAGACTGGTTCATTTTCTTCTGTTATCCCATTTTCAGAAAGATTCAGGAAGAACTGCTACTTTGTGAAACAGCTTCTGTAATAAAAGACATCTTCTCTTAGCATAACTATTTTAAATTCTGAAATTATGCTTAAAATCCTGTATTATTTCAAACACAGGCAAAACTGCCTTTCTTCTAGTTTGGTTTTTTTTAATTATTTTTTTATTCTAAGAATGTTGTTTGATTGTGAGATCTTTATTTCATTTAGAACTCTAAAATCCCTAAAGTCAGTAGATGAATAGTTTCTTCTCCTGCAAACGTGGCATATAATTTTGTGCCTTCTGCAAGGGTTCCCAAAGGTTCCCAAGTCAGATTGGAAGCTTGGCTGTGATGAATACATACATTTTGTATGATCTATAGGATTAAGAGCTCTGCAGTGTTATTCACCAGGGAACTGCAGGTAGATTTTTGTTATTTCTTCCATTCATGGGCATTCATTGACCTTTCATCTATGATTTGTCACTGTAGAAGGAAAAGACGAAAATGCAAGCTGGTGAGCTTTTCACTTTATCAAGGGCTATGAAATCCTTCAGTCTCCTATAAAATGCCAGCCAGATCAGAAGTCACAAACAGAAAAACTATGGCTAGCACAGCAGATCCATCTACTTCAGTAAGTAAATGCCACCAACCCCAAATCTCTTATCATTGTTAGGTATTGCATCTGGATCTTTGGCACAAGTGAGGATGATGCAAGAGCCTGTAAAAATTGCATGGCATCCCTTTGGTTACTGTATTAAAGAGACAGAAAAGACTTCTTGGATCTTCTACCTCAGTTTGCTGCCAGTGCAGAGAAATATGAGGGAGCCCCGAGGGTAAATGTGAGCGATAAAACTCACTAAGCTGACTGAAGGAATATCAATTCAGTGCAGTGAAACAGCAAATGCCAGGAGACCAATCAGTGAAAATATGACACACAAGTACCTGCAGACCTGCATGTGGAAATGCTGTCCTCCCTGCACTCCTTTCGGGTCCTAATTCAGCAATGCATGTGTGGAAGTGTCTTACCACATCAGGATCACAGAAATTTATATCACAAATGAAAAACTATTTACAACTAAATGCAGGGGATATGTTTAGGGACAGATTATTCTGTGATTAAGTGGCTATATGTTTTATTGATCAGTAAGGGGCATGAAAAGTGACCCCTAAAGTTGTATTTTTCTTTCATCTTCTTGTTAAATGTTGGCAAAGACTAGAATGTTAATTTTAGTGTGTATAAATAATTTATTGAATAATAATAGATGAAAAATGAATTTGATATGTTTCTCTATATGAATGACACTCTATTATTGAAATTTATTAATCAGCACATTCCACTCCATCAAACCTAAATTTTTTGAGGAAGAGGAGGGGAGGAGGTGGAGACGCGGATTGGAAAAATGCAGTACAGTGGGCTTACTAAGTCTGAATACTTGGTTTCTGAAAATGCAGCTACTGGCGTAATGCAAATCATACTGATGAGATACAGAACAGTTATTTGCAGTCATAACAACAATTTATATACTGTCAATATTAATAGCAGTGTCTGTTTGAGAATACAGTTTTAAAATAGGTACGTACAATTTTATTTAGTATAAAAAGACACCGTGCAGAGCACAATACAATATATTTCATCTTCAATTCTGGTAGTTCTCAAACTCCACTGTCCTAACTGATATTGTCACAAACGACCACTGGATAGAATTACTTCTCTGTATAAAATGAGGCTTCTCTGGATGAATTAATGCTGTTTGGTTTTAAAAATAGAGTAATTTCCTTTCAGTGGCTACTTACACTAATCAAACACTGTCAAGACTGTTGGCTAGCCGGCATTTGGTTTCTACCATATGCTATGATACTGCCAATTTCCCCTGTTTTGCTTTGCCTCTCTCTGTTTGAGAATGGATCCTTCAAAATATTAATTATTTCTGACTTTGTTCCAAGTTCACAACCAGAACACTGGTTCAGACCATTTCTACATTCCTCACGTTGCTAAACCTTCACTGACATCAGCTGCAGTTTTCAACATGCAAGGGCTGTCAGGTTCTTCTCTAAGCTCCTTTTATCCCCCCAGTCTTTTGTAATGAAGCACAGAAGGCATGCTGAAAATTATTTTTTAGAATTTGGGAGTTCCATTTTCTTACTTTCTTGAACGTAGATGACATTTATAGCCTTTCAGCTTTGACTATTTTCTTTGGAAAAGCAGACATGTAAACTTAAGAACTTAGTTATATATTTTGTTTGCACATTCCAATTTGGTTTGATTGAAAAAAAAATTCAGAACTCTAAGTTGATATAAATAATAATGTGCAAGTCTTAAAAGAAGCAACTTACACTTCCTCCTCTCTAAAATATATTAAGATTAAACTGGAAAATAAATTAAAGAATACAGAAAAGCTAAGATTACGCTATCACAGTAATATCTGCCGAACAAAGCTTGGTCCTTTGCTAACATTAGCTTACTACATTTGCAATACATGCTAAGCAAAGACCCTACTTCTCTAACAGGTACATTCAGACAATATATATTTTATGGAATAAATATATAATATATCCAGTTATAGATTTCTGAATAGTAACTATAATAGATACAAGCATATCTACGTTTAAAAATACAGTTCTAGGATTCCCTAACGTTACTACTAATAAAATTAAAACTGACCTAAAACTTTCTC
This sequence comes from Mesitornis unicolor, assembly GCF_000695765.1. Lineage (NCBI taxonomy): Eukaryota > Metazoa > Chordata > Aves > Mesitornithiformes > Mesitornithidae > Mesitornis > Mesitornis unicolor. Next base: position 46,421 of record NW_010186612.1, on the reverse strand, counting down.
ACTCTGTTGATGCATAATAAAATATATGGAAACACCAAGAGTAAAAAGCCAATTGCTTCTACAAATGGAATACTTTATAAATATAGTAAATTGCTATTTCCAGAGGGAAAATTGAAAACTATAAACAGGAAGTTAGGTTAAAACAGCTCTACAATATATCGTACAAAGTGGCTATGAAGCGTGATGTATGAGTTTGATGTCTGTGGCAAAGTTTTGAACTGATGTAGCAGTTAATTTCTGGAGATAACTGTACAGAAAGATTCTGTCCACAAAAGAAGCCAATCTTGATCTCCTTAAAACAAAACTTTCACTGACTAGAGAAAGCCAACTGGTCAATTTGCCAGAGTAAGGAGTGCAAGATTAGCTCAAACAGAATTATTTGGAAGCCCTGGACTTCTTTGTTTCCCAGGGTTTACCTATCATGCTGTTCTCATTAGGAATAGCAACACAGAAGCATTATAAATTTATGACTGCTGGGTGCTGAAAAGCCTTATCATGAAGGTACCCCCCCTATGGCTGTCTTAACCACATTATCGTTGTACTGCCCATTCTCCAGATGAATTCTGTTTTGTGTTCCTGTAGATGTTTCCTTTTGCTGGAATACTGAAGTACAGCTCTGGTTGCTTGATTACTGAACTCTTGATCGTGGCTTTTTTTTTCTTGAGAATAGCCTAGAATTAAAGAAACAACGTCTCAGAGCAAGCACAAGGAATTGAGAAATTAAATTGCTGTCTGTTTCTGCCTGTCTTTCTTCCCTTTCAGTTTAAAGAAAGACTTAAAATCAGTAAAAATAGCTTACTTGCTAATGAAAAGATTTAGGTACTGAAAAAATTAAAGACTTCACGAGAGACTGTGCCTTTTGTATGCTTGTCTCCTGCATTGGCCCTATTTTACCCAGAAATTCAAAACTTGATGAAATACTACTGTTTATAGCTCCTGTCTAAATTGAGGCCCTGAGATGGGATTCAGATCCCACTCAGAGCCTTTGTTTGTATCAACACAGCTGGAATTCAGGTGGGTCTACAGCAGGATAGGGGGTCTACAAGGTGGGTGTTTTCCCCTATGTGTCAACAGGGGTCAATGTCAACATTAATAACAACTAAACCATCACTGGGAGCTTCAGTTTCTGAGTATTTGGAGACTTTCAGAGTCACCTGTAGACTATTACTGGTACAAACACCCTGTTTTAGGAAAGTCTAGTATGAGATATGGAAGACTGGGATGTAAATCATTGGGACATGCTTCCTACTTGATCTCATTTGGGCAAATGGAGCACATCTATAAATGTATCCATGTCATTAACTCTCACTGATTTCAGAAAAACCGCATATATGGAGAATCTCTGTACCTCACATGCCATGTGTTTTGACTACACCAGGAGACAGGCAAGCCTCTTGGAAGCTATTATAATACTGAGTGTCAGTCAAGAGTGAATTAAATATTTCGTACCAAACTGGAGATGTGAAGTAATCACCTGTGGGTTCACTGCAGAGGAATCACAGAGATTTGTTTGGGTTCCTTGGAGCAAGGAAGGGACTAGGAAGACTGTTCTTCACATACCAGCAGCAAATCTTGATGTTCTGCTGCACAGGGGTACTAGACTAGTTGGAAATACATTAAACTGTGTCTAAATCTGGTAGTGCATTCTTACTTGTTGTAAACGCTCTGTTTTTTAATTAAAAAAAGTTCCCAGGAACTACGGACTTCTTACACACTCTTGCTTGCAGATAAGCTGGAGCTGTACAGTGGCTATTGATCTTGGGGTTTTTAGTTGGAAATTGGCTCCACAATTTGTCACAGCCTTTCACCTTTCAAAATGCATTTTTACTGAGACAGACCATGTGGAAATACATTGAAGAATGAGCTCTCTTCATCCTCACGGCAGTAAGTCCTTGCCAGGACCCTGAGCGTACCTCCAGCTCCTTGACTGTCTCCCCAAGGCTTCCCCCTACCCTGCCCACTGCCCAGGACCCCATGTCAGCCCCCTAGGGCTCTCCTCACCCCGTCAACAGCCCGGGACCCCATGTCAGCTCCGCAGGGCTGTCAGCCCGACCCAGTGATGCTGCAGCAGGGCCTGTTTCCAGCTTCTCACAGCCCTGCCCTGCCTGGCTATCGGCCCCACCAAGCCAGGATCACCCACAGACCCAGATCCTGGCCTCTCCCTGTCCCTTGGGAGGTGCCCAATGCCCTGATGTTCCTTCGCTGCTCCTGGCTGGGACTAGGACAGGCTCTGGCACCAGGCTCTGCCCTGATGGGTACTGGGAGCCGCTGGCCCAGGCCGGGTGCCATCAGCGGGCTTTAGGGAAGACCAATGAATCCTCTCACCTACGACATGTGGTTTTGCTGTGTAGTTTGCTGTTGTTGCTGCTGCTGAATGAGCAGTTGCTGCTGTTGCCGGCGCCGGGCTGTTCTCAGTTTTTCGAAGCGAGCCTCCATCTCCTCCAGCACCTTGGGGGTGTAGCGTACCACCAGCTTGACGCTGTCCTTAGCTGCCTTCAGCAGCTCCACTGCCTTCTCATGGTGTTCTCCTTCCACACTCTGGGAGCAAGGAGAACATATTTAATAACGAAATGCTGCTTTGATCTAGAGCTCTGTCTTCTTTTTCATAAGGAAAGGCTACTGGGGTTTTAGGAAGTTACCACATCTTACATTTTTCAAGGGACCATTATGGGAAAGTGTTAAGTAAGATTTATGCACTGCTGGGAATGTATTCATTTTCTTATTTTAAATAACCCAAATCTGTTTTAGGTTGCATTACAAACCTAATTTCTCATCTGTGTGAAAAGGAGGGGAAATACTCCACAAGCGTTATGCAAACAAAACTAATGTCAAACACACCCAAACAATCTGTTTGCGAGATACAAAAATAAAGCCAAACACAGTGAACGTAAAATCCTGTTTAAATGTTGGTAAGAAATGAACAAATTGCAAGTTTGAAATGGCAATTCCTTTCTTACGCCCTAGCCCTCTTTGGATCTTGCAGGGGACGACATGTGGTGATTAAGCAGTCGCTGAGCTGCAGGCGAAGGAGTGTGCCTGCTGCTCCCGGGGACGACTTGCGTCTTAGAGAGTTAATGGCACCGCTCAGACATTTAACATTTATATGACACTGGTTCTCTATCGGAAATAAACTAGTCTTTACCTGGTTAGCTGTAAGCAAACAAACACTAACAACCGAAACACTGCAAGTTCTTGCTGAAGGAATGTATATTTTCCCTTCCTTTCTGGAAAATGGTTTATAGTAATATGATATCTGCTGGGAAATCAAAAGTACTCCCAAAGGGGAGCAAGCTCTGATTTCTATGCTTTCTATGTTTCAAACGTTGTTTGAAACAGTACATTTTCAGAAAGGGGAGGTGACTTGGCTGTGAAGAGTATTTAATTTCTACCATTAAGTGGACTGACTGAAGTGCTTTCCAGGCATGTGGATTGTTTCACACCTTAAGAGAAAGGGACAAATTTCCTAACGGTGTATGATTGCCCACATATGTTTTAGAATATGTTCCAACAAACAAAAGTATGTCAGCACAGAAAAAAAACAGGCGGCAAAACTCATACCTTCACATGGATTTTAGACTATTTAAAAATAAGTAATTTTCTTCTCACATAAAATACGTCAGTTTTACTACATGCTGTGTTTTAAAACTCTTATGTATATCATGCTATTTAAAATGAAACTATACCTATAGGTCTCCAAAAAGAAGCAGCAGCATTCAAAATATTTGAAGTTCAATTCATGCTAAAAGAATAACTTAGCATCATTATAGCAAGTGCCAGATGAAAATTCTCTCTATTTTCATCTCTCCTATTTGACTGAGTAGCATTGTGCAAGAACAGCGAAAAAGAGTTACTTCTGCTGTGGCACACTATGAGCTAAAAATAATGATTTTAAGGTTTCAAAAAGCAGATACAATGCAGTTCTACATAAATAATATAAACAACACAATTCAAGCTTATTCCCTTGCTTTTTATCTTCCTGTATCCTGTTAAATATCCTTCAACATATAAATCCAAATAATTATTTAATGTCTGGGTCAACTGATTGGACTCAAGAGTTTCTACAGAAATGTTAAGATGCTTTGAAAATATTAATGCAACTTAGAGAAATAATGAATGTCATTTCAGGTGCTGAAATGATTACCACAGAGAAAAACCTTGAAGTAATTACACGTTTGATTGTTGAGAGAAATAAATTACTTCATGTTTTTGAACTGTATGTTCATTAAATTCCTCCAGTAGGTCTCCTATTCAAAGATCTTCAAGAAAATTAGTGACGTGTGATGACCAGATCTGTCAGAAATTGTGACTGGGATAAATCTGCTGAATAAGCACTGCTACCCAAAAATAATTTAGCTATCTTTCATAACTCATTGCTTTGTGACTCGCTTTGACATTGCCTTTTGTAAACACATTTCTCACCTTAAGAGGAACTATATAAAACTTGGCATTGTTTTATATTTTATTTTTTGCTTGTAAATTGTGGTCACTATGACGTGGCATGGACGTTCAGAGGAAACGACTGTATTTGGTGTTGTCATGATCAGTTTTGCTGTGGAACAGTATGAACAGGTTATGAACAAAAATGATAAGCTCCCAAGCTCTGTGAAGTAGCTAAAATACTCCTTTGCTTTCAAAGAGTTGGATGGTTCTAACTGACATCAATAAGCAATTGTGACTGTATCTGTTCTGTAGGGGATTAACAATATGGTGCACTTTAATACTTCATACAACTTAGTAAACTGTATTTGATTCATGATTGCCTGTTTTCTTTCCCATTCGCCTCTGGCCTTGTTCTGCCAGCTTACAGCCAGTATTTTCTAATTAGAAATGAAGGGTTTGACTTTGTTGCTATCCAGGTCAATGGAAAACTCCCATTGACTTGAATAGTAATGATACAGAATTAAGCCTAAAGCTCTGAACCACAACAAAAGAGGGGAAAATAAGAAAGGCAAAGTAAAAGACAATGTTGCTCAATATGAAGCCTACTCTCCAAATGTACCTAACTCAGGTCTTAACAGCCAAAGTTCTCACCTGCTATTAATATGATTGCTATACTTGCTCTTAATGTCCTTATTGCTGCTCACACTCATATTTCCAAGGCATTACAAATGCTTTACCTGCATAGTGGTAGCTGCACAATTTATATTTAAGAGCCTCTTGGAGTAAGGAAAAGAGCTTTTACCAGCAAAGGCAGTTGTTTTGCTGTTTGATTTCTTCTGCCTCTGAGACTGTGCTGGTGAATGACTCCTGCCTGTATTGGTCGTGCCTCAGGGACTTTGCTGGCGGCATTACACAGGTTAGGGACATTGCAAGGATCTGACACTCATGTCACTTTAGAACCACCCACCAAACACGGGACTTAATACATTTGTTTTGGAATGTATATCTTCTTTTGACATGTAATTTTTGATCACAGACATTTATATATAGTTATGTCTATATTTCCCATATTGCATTGGCAGATGGCATCAAAAAAGGATGCAAAATGCTGTAGAGACAAGAACAGTTGAAAGAACTGCAGATATGGTGTGGGGAAACACCAGCCATCACTATATCTATGCTTACAGACTTGTCATGAATATAAAAGAAAAGAATCACACTCTCTTGCAGATAAAAAAGAGAAACTGATTGTTATCCCACATGCTGAGAAATGAAGAATATTTCTACTGGATATCTGTAAGCAAATGCTTGGGTGAGGAATTAGCCACTATAAACCTATTTCGTATTCCTTTCTGTATCTGACTCACACCAGGTATTTGAAAAATGCAGAATCCTTGCCAGATATGAACAGCAACCAGCAAGTGCCTTTGCTGAGCCATCTGCAGGTCTTACTGCTTTCAATTTCCTTTACTTTTAGGGGGTGTGGGACAAAAGTATGTAACAAAATCCCCAGCATAATGAGAAAACACTTTTTTTACCATCCGGTGAAACAGCTCAAGGAACAGTCATCCCAGTCATGCTGGGATAACAAATCTGGATTCTGAACGCAGAGCTCTAATTTTATGTTGATAATTATAAAGTTGGATAACCACCAACTTCTGAGCACAAACAAGTTACGGAAATTTCATTCTCATCTCATGTTCGACTACTGAGCCGTCTGTTGTATTGTACATATTGTATATTATTCTCTTTTCGCCAGCTAATTTGAGAGAAGCACAGAGTGAACTAGTCCCAGTGAACAATGTTAAATTTAGACCTTTTTCCTCCTGTCTCAAGCTGTCTGCAAGCAAATTACCACTTCTATAATTTTTGCCTTTTTATGAATTATATTGGATGGGCTTAATTCAGCCCAAGATTGGTGTATGAACAGTTGCTCATAGGCATTATTTCAAGTATGCAACTGCAATTCAAATTCTGTTGTTTAGACTCTGAACAAAAAATATTTCTGTTGCATCTCTGAATCAACCTTTTTGTGTGTCTACATGCAATTGGGAGTTTTATATTGTGGGGTTTTTTGCTACATTAGCTTAATATATGTATTCTAGAGCACATGCATGGGTTTTTTTTGAACAGAGTATCATGAAATACAAGTGACAACAGAGCCAAGTTCAGTATCTTGACATCTGAAGGTTCACTGCTTTCCTCCCTGGTATTTGCCTAGGTGTTGTTGGCAGTAAAAGGTTTTTTTCAGGAAGCATCTATCAATTAGTGGATATAAACTCTTTTTTAACTGCCTTTTTATTCACCTGTTGAAAGAAGTGCTGAACAACAGTAAGATTATTTGATCTACTTCCAATCAGTGAAGTTCAGGCAATTTACTTATTAAGTGTTCAGTTTATTTCTTTTTCCCTGAGACTAAATAATCTTTTCAGTGGGTTTTCTTTTACTGTTGTTGTTTTGTATCTTTTCTTTCTCATTGTGTGCTGAGGCAAGCACCTATTATTTCTCTTTTGAGAACATGACGGTTGATAGAAGAAGTGGTAAAGTCTGTCTGAAGAGTTGCACTGATATTTGGTTTCAAGAAAAGGGCTACTGTTGAGAGAAACAAATGACAACCTTAAAGTCTGTAGAAAAAAGTAGTTTTTTCATTCTTTATGGGTTTGCAACAAAGAGGAAATTTAAGATGGAAAGTCTTATATTTATGACTGGATTCAGGAATTGCTCCTACGTGCCTTTGGTGTACTTGAATATGAGGTTTAGATGGAGGTTCTGCATGAGAATGGATTATGTTTTCATTACGAGAAGTCTAGGGTTATATGAATGAATATGCTTACTTGTTCGGTACTTTACATTCCCTTGTAAAAGGGAACAAAAAGCAAAATGAAGGGCATAATTTGACCCATATGATGTAGTCCGAGCCTTATTTTTCCTCTCTATTCCAACAGCCCTTTCATTTTTACCTCCATAATGACACTCATGGTGAAACTACTACAGAACACTCCACCCTGACGTATTGACTTAGATGATAAATGACTATGTAAAAAATGTACCTTTTTACTGAAAATACATGCTCTCTGTATGTGTTCCTCTGCACAGCTGACTTCTTCAACCAAGACATCATAGCTGGATGAATGTCATGTCACTAAAAGAAATCTGAAATGCACCTTCCATTGCAAATCAGCACCAAATATGCTTACCAAATTTCTTTTATGGGTTCAAATCCTCTGAGGGTCACAAGGCTATGCAAGCGCCACTGAGGCACCACTGTACTTGGAAAGGGCTGTGTGCCTCAGAGGCTGTGAAGTGCAAGAACGACAAAGCCTACTATTATGCTTTTACTACAAAAGGAATTTGCAGAACTATCAATTAGGAATGACACAGCTTTCTTGCAAATTGAGCACGTGGTATGGATTTAAACTGAGGCTCTTCAAGCACCCTCTGTTACAACAGAAATCGTAGTGGCACAAAGTTGGTGATGCAGCTTTGCCTCACTGCACCACAAATGCATACTGAAGGTCTCTCATAGAGCTAATTCTTTTTATTTCATGTGGCTACATTTTAAATCACAGTATTAGAACAGCTGTGAAAAATGAAAATCCAGATGAAAATGAAAGCTCTATCAAATTTCCACATACCACTCCATTAACTGAAAGCAGCTGGTCCCCCCGTTTGAGCCCTCCGTGCCTTTCTGCCACTCCTCCAGGAATGATGCGAGAAATATAAATAGGTGAATTTTGTTCCTTTCCTCCCATGACATTAAAGCCCAGGCCTTCATCAGTCTTTGGCAGCTCCACCACTCGCGGGTGTGAATGGCCTTCGCTTGCAGCAAAAGCAGCAACTGTTGCCTGGAAGAAAAAAAACAAGTGATTTGGCTGTGTAGGGAGAACACTGATATACACTCTGCTGTTCATTTGCAGGAAGAATTCACTCCTGTGAAAACATTTCAGTGTCTTACTCTGACTTTTTTCTGATTATCTGAAAGCACTGTACAAAACTTAAGTTCCATGCCAATGCTTCTGAAATAAAGGAATAAGCAGAGGAACAGAGAGTTCAGGTGACTTGTCAAAGTTTCGCAGGAAGTGAGCAGCAGAGCCAGAAGTAGGCACAGGGAAGCCTGGCTGCGTGGCAGTGAGCACTTATGATCACGAGTGCATTGCTGCGCCTTGTCATAGAGAGAACATTTATTACTCTGGGATAAGATAATGCCATCTCTACTGTCTTTCTAGTTGGAATAAAGTGGACGGACTAAATTGTTAACTCTGCTCTGCTTTCAGAGGTATGGAATTATTTATCTTACTCTTTGGGCTCAGACAAAAATAAATCCTAAAAGGTTAGTCTTATTTTTAAAAGTTCAATTTATAATCTTTATGAAATCTGGCAAGTTAAATAACTCCCGGAAAAGGAATATGAGTTTTTAAAACATAATTGGATCAAAACTTTTATTGAAAAATTAAATCTCAGGACAGCAGATTTATAAATCAATTAGAAAAATCCTAGACTGTTAATCTTACTCTGCCAAAAAAAAAATAAAATGACAAACTAAAGCTTGCATCCAGAGAAATATTACATCTTACACTTCAGTTTTCACTACAAGTATTTTCCTAGTTGTAGATCTCAGTAAATCATTAAATAAACATTAAGAAAATATTTTCTCCTTCTCAACCTGTGTTTGCAGTCCAAACTGCTTGAACAATTCTGCATTACGCTAATGTCTTTTGGGCATCCTAAGAATGCTTAAGCTTAACAGAAGCTAGTGCATGACGTGACATAATGGTTCATTCTCAGTTACATGTTTTTTGCACATGCAGACCTGGTCATCATGCATACATTTTATGTCAGACATGAATGCACTAGGAGAATGCAATGCAGACAGCCCAGAAATAACCAGGAAATATTGCGATATTGAAACATTGCTCTGTAACCCTGCTGTTCTATATGAATAAGAAATGAGAATGGCAAACACTAATTGGATTTCTCCCCATTTACTATACCACATAGCAATAATTTCTATGTTTACCTGCAGTGTATTCAAATCAGGATCTCATATAGACATTATATAGTAGCATAAACCTTACAAATTTACATTGTCCATTAACTTTCAATTAGAAGAAGGTGAAAATCAGAACAACAGCCTACGAAAAGGAATGTTCTACTTAGTAAGGAAAATACACTGCAATTTAGTGTGTATTAGGTTATTTGCTGGCTGCTATCCAGCTTGCTTCTCTAAAATACTGTAGAAATAATTTTATAGCACACTCCCAACCTTCATCTCCTGATACAGTTTTAAATTAAAATCTCTTAACTGAAATGCATAATGGTAAGATCTTAGTTCCATCAAGATTTCAGGGAGTTTTGTCACTGACTTCATAGGAGTGGAACCATAAAGAAAAACTAAAAACAATGTATGGCTTTTGCAGGTGTACCTGTTTTGCATAGTACCTGCAATACCACCCACAAGGTAGTGTTGAGTACAAAATGATAATGGGAAGAAGAAAGCCATGGTGGACCTCCCTGTTTGGAAGCATCTATCTTTTGTGCATGTTATGAAAATACAGAGTATATTTCACACTGGCACACAGAATGGGTTCTTTCGTGGTTGTGTGAATTCCCTGAGAAAATTATCATTTTAGCAGTAGCAGTAATGTAGCTGTCATGGTCTAAGGACATGAAAAAGGCAGGTCCACATAGACAAAGAAACAATATGGTTTATTAAAACAGGTAATGCATCAGAAAAAAAAAGGGCTTGCATTTGGTTGTGGAGTCTCTTGACCAGGACATTTTTGTCACAGTTCATCCTTACCACTTGCTCAGTACCTACAGTACCCATTAGTTAAAGTAAAATTTTGACTGTTTAGTTTCTATCTCCCAAATAACTGTGTCCTATCTGGATGAGCTGTATGGGAAAATGGTCCATTAGAATATTGGTTGTTGCAGGCAGACTTCTACAGAACGAGCCAGTAGATTTGCTTTTGCAAAGCAACTTTTCAAAAAGCATAAATTTCCATAAAATCATTCTCTTTTCTTAAGCTACAGAAGCAGCATAAAGGTTGAAATTTTCCATTATGATTGTTACCTGGGAAGTAGCACTGGTTCTAGACTCTGGGCTGCCACTGATGTCTAAATTTTCTTACAGTGTACACACGAATACCTGAAACACACACGCGCACAGTCAATTACTAGGTCACTTTGGTAACATGAATTTCAACAGTTGCACATATCCTACCTTTGCAGTGGCCCTGGCTCGGAATTCGGGGCAGCCATTAACAGTTATGGTTTCATGCATGTATTGATACACCTAAAATGTTCACGAAAATAAAATGAAATTAATTATAGAAGTAAAACAAGGACTTTATATTAATCCAGACAGGACACTCCCTTTCACTTCCAAGACTACGTTTCATAAATGCTGTATTCATGCAATCACACAGCCAAGTGTCTGCTAAACTTGTGCGTGCTTAGGTTTACAGAGAACATCAATCTGTGTTTCTCATGACACTTTGCAAACTTAACTGTACATCTTCCAGCACGATTCCCTTCCCATCTCTAGCATGTCCTTTCCCAAACCAGGACAGTTAGGTACTATGTTATCAAAAATTGGTGTCTCCAGGCAACTGATTTGAATGCAAATGATCTAAACTGGTTTGACAGGTGTCTTAGCCTCCAACAATGACTTTGTTCTATGAACTTTCCTATGAATGAAAGATTCAGGAGACTAGTGTTAAAAAAACATAAGTTGCTCAGCATAGAGAAGCTGAAGAATGAAAGTGAAAATTAAATTTTGGAGGAAGGTCGCGGTACTGGTTTCCATCAACCAGAGCTAGGAATGGCGAAAAGGGCTGGCAGTCTGGTAGGTCAGACATGGACAATGGGTAAGAGTATCCTTAGGAAAGGAATTCACATAAATGGCAAAAAAATCAACTTTCTGTCTTTTTTTTTTCTGGTATACACTCTTGGCCCACTTTCTCTGGTCCTTAACTCTCCCTTTCAGACATCTTCAGTAAAAAGAAAGGAAAATGCTCTCACATACTGCTTTTGTTCTCTAGATCAGTCACACTCTTAGATGAAAAATATTTTTAAAATTACTTGATATTAGCCAGTTATTCAGAAAGAAAACTTTAAAAACATTATATATAACATATAGCTTTTTTGTTGAAAGACAAAGGTGAATGCAAACAAACAAAACATTTTATTTATTTTTCATATATAAAACCACCAAACCTGAAAAAATGTTCCTATATGCCACTCTGGGCATTTTCTTGACCTACTTCATCAGGAATTTTGTCTTTTCATACACTTTATGTCTCAAGTTGCATTCCTCAGAGAGAACCTTTTCTGGTAAAGTATGCTAGCTTTTACAGCAACCTCTTTCTTACAGTCCTTGAGGAGTGCAGATTCAATCATACTTTCGAAAATATATTTACCTTTCAGTGATTTGGTGATATTTTAGATGGAGTGCCAAAATTTCCCTCTTTGGCAATGTAAATGTTACTTTGGCAGAGAAAGTGTCAGATCCTGTATTTAACTGACCTATAAACACCACCTTGTCCCACTGATAGGTAAAACTTCCCCATCCCCCTGCCATGGCTTGTTATGCAGTATCGTAAGGATGTCTCTCTCCTCACTGAGGCTGTTATTATAAAATCCACACACTAATAAACATATTGCTACAAACATCTAAATGGAATTAAGAAGCATAGCTCATTTCTGATCTCACTGGATAGACACAGTGGTAATCACTCTTCCGTAACAAAATGTTGAGGATGACTGATGGCAAACCTTTTTTGAGGGATATCATACAAAATGGAAAGGCAAAAAAGGAAAGGAAATAACAAATGCAATCCATTTTAGAGATCTAAAATATGCTAAACACTTTAAAAGCAGAGCAAAAAGATTATTTGTCTTGTATATTATCATCACATAAGACCTTCTAGGACTTAATTCAGAAAAACTGGAGCCAGGGAAGAAAAGTGAGACAAGGGGAGCTGGCCAAGAAGTTTCCTGCTTTCTATGTTTGAAATAAAATCTTACTTCCATTGGTAAAATTGACATTGGCCTCTGTAGAGGCCAGAATTTTGGCCTTAATTTTAAAAACACTTAAAAAGAAATCTCTTATATAGCCTCTAATGGATCTCCGGCTAGTTCTGTGTGTTCCTACTGGATGATGCCATCCTAAAAATGGGTTGAGTCTACATGCGCCACATTAACCTGCACAGATCAGTTCAACATTCATTGTGTTATGTTGTAGGACATCACAGAAGAACAACTACTACATTATATGAGAAGAATACTGTGTAATTGCAGCGATGAATCATTAAATACTTGTTATTCAAATCCCATACTGTATTGAACTGTAATGATAGTGCAATATTTTCTTGGCATCTGCAGGTTCCCCTTAAAGCATAAGAGCTGACTGTACATATTGCTTTGCTTGCACAGCTATAAATGCTGTGGCTGGCTGTAATGTTTAAAAGCATATATTTGATTACTGAACTATAATGACATTAAATTGTTTCAAAAACAGGTCACTTTCAGATATTAGAACAGTTAATAAGTTCTTTAAAATATTCATTACTAAGGTAGAATATCCCAAAGGTGAGCTGGTAACAATACATGCATGTATCATTGGCTAGGTTTGATGCCATGTAACTCCGTATTGTCTGCATCCTACCCATATGGAGCTAACAGGCTTCATAATATCCAGTATCCTGGTAACTAACTTGTATACTGGTGAATGAGCAAACTCACTAGTGTGTGATTAAACAAACACGTTAAAAAAGAATCAACTAACTGAAAAACTGAAAAATACGATCAATAGTGTCATACAATCCTTCTGTTCATTTGTAGATTCTCAATGATAACGGATTTAAGATGATGTTCCGCAAACAGGTACCAGTGATTGTACCATCTATAGCACAGCTCTTCAGAAAAGATGTCTTGCATGTCAAATCTGACGCTCTGTAAGCAACAGATGCGACCAATCTCAAATCTGCTTGAGGCATTCATAAATCTAATTCTACCATTTGACTGTTACATAATGTTTAATGTAATTTGAGTTCAAGAAGGATAAAAACATGACTTTCTTCTTACTAAGGCAGTTTAGCAGCCAAACACAGATTAACTGTACCTGTTCCACCAAGCTCCTAAACTCTCTGTAGGGTTCAGATCTAATTCTAGCAATGCACAAAATGCACACTGAAGTCCATAAAAAATTGTTGTCTGCCTGTAGTCACACTAATGCCTTTATCTACGCTGCTCTCAGCACCACCTTAGCCATGTTTTCTGCACAATGATTCCATTCTGCTGCCTCATCTATGTACACACAACAGATAAACTGAAAATGCTCTTTGTTCTCAAACTAAAGAAGGTGGCATTTAAATTCCTGGAGAGGAATACAGCTTTTTGCTCAATCCACTGTAGATGACAAGTAACTGAAATGGTTTTATGAAATCTTTCCTTTCAGTGCCTGCTATGACCTGTACATCTGATTACATTTTTAGCATACAGAGATTCTCCTGACTCTAACAATGTCATCCTTAAAATGTCTTTACAAGATCTTCTGCAGATTTCCTTATTTGGACAAAATATCACTCAGTACAGATGAAAAGGTGCAGAACTTATTTATAAGCATTTGAAAAGCTCCTTTAGGGTATTTACTAAAGAAGTCTTTTAAAACAGTGACCTTTGTTGGCCATGACAGATGAATCATTCTGAAATACATCACTGTGTAATATAAATGAGTTGAAGAAAGACAATTAATGTGTCACTGAATCACAGACTGGTTGAGGTTGGAAAGGACCTCTGGAGGTCATCTTGACCAACACCCCTGCTCAAGCAGGGGCACCTAGAGCCGGTTGCCCAGGACAGTATCTAGGTGGTTACTATATGTTACTGCTTTAAAAAAGAGCTACATATCTATTTTTGTATGTACAGCTACTTCTTTTCAGAGTGTCTAAAAGACTACATGGGTGTTCAGTTATATTATCTGCTGACAGACTCCATAGGCGGTCTGATGGTCTAGCGCCTAGGGAAGAGTTTCCACAATTCATTAACAATAGGGATTAAATTACAGGTGACATGTCAATGTTTCAAGATGCAAAGCTGCAGCTGTAAGGTAAATGGTAATGTTCCAGATAATTTTCCCCCACAGCAATTTCTACCAAGACTGTTAGCCTCTGCAGGCTGAACGGTTATCGGGTAAAAGCATGCTGCAGACAGGGGTTTGCTCACACAGCTCTCGTTTGTGCGGTGGAGCTGGACGTACTCAGCTTTGTTTGCTTTTTCCTGTGGTGCAGAGAATATAACACTCCATCAAGAAATACTCCCGAAAGCACCAACATAGATCTCAGACATTTTTGGCTTCTGCAGGTAGTCTCCTCAAGACACCATCATCTAAAGTTATTCTCCCACAGTACTCAAAAAATACACAAAGAGTCAAGGAGGGAAATTACAATTAGAAAAGCAGAACTTGGAAGTGAATCCTCCTTGTACTGTGGCAGCTCTCAATACAGAGAAGTGTACCTTTTATTACTTCTCGTGGCAGGAGCTGTAGTGAGTCAGATGCAGCAGGTATTAATGTTCTAATGATGGTCCTCACCCCACTCATTCAGCTGGGAGGCAAAGCAGCTGGTTTAGCATTACTGAAGCATGGGAGGGGGAACTGCCTTACAGGTACTTTGGGAGCTAGTTTCTTAACAAAAATTACTCCGTATGGACTCGTAACAAAGCAGCATGCATTGGGCTGGCCTATTTAAGTCAATGTAAAGCTTTAGGAGGAGGTCTGGCAATAACAGCACACCTAGCAGCCTGTTTTATAAAGCTGGCTAGAAGCAGCAATCTGTTTATAACCTGAATGATGCAGCATCTTTTCTGCTGAATTCTCAAAGTTACAATTTAATTAAACAGATTTTGTTCCATTAACTTCTGCAAGAGGTATTCAATGCTTCCTCCCCTGTGCAATACTAAGTAATTTCAAGGGCAACTATACCTACAATAATGATGTTAGGACAACTCATTCTAAACATCAGAAGGGAAGAGGTGTGAGGCAAAAATAATTTTGCAACAGTGAACAAGTGTTCAAAAAAACCCACTAACAAAACTCAAGACAGAGTACATTGCAATTTAGACCTGTGAAGCAGCAGGACTGGATAATTTTTTCTGAGATTTATAAGTGAGAAAACCTTTTTGAAAATGTTGGGGGTTTCTTAGCACATGACATAACATATGTAAGAAGGAGTGATAAGTTGTGTTTCCACGGTGCCTGCAGTATTATAATATATAAAAAGACATAAAATCTCTTCCTTTAAGAAGTCACAACCTAAGTAAGTCCCATAGGTAAGCAGGTTAAAGGGTGAAATGAAGAAGCAGCCTGCAAAGAGATTGATAATGATGTTTAACACATTTATTAGCATCATCTGGGTTTAGTTTCTTTAGTTCGTCTGCCATCTTTTTATTTCTTCAATGTAGAAGAGAATTGTGTATCTATTTTTGGAAGAAGTCTTTCAAGGAAGGGAAGACAGGAGCCTGACAGTACAGAGAGGGGAGTTAGCATGAGAATAACCAGTGCAAGGAAGACACAATTTGTTTCATTGCACTTATGCAGCCATGTCAATGGAACAGCATACACGTGTGCATCCTTGCAGAACTGAGGCTAAGCTATAAAAGAGAAATTATTTACTTGCACCTCAGTATGATGCTTTTGCCATCAGCTGCACTGAATCCCTGTCTTCCTAATTGCCTTCATATGTTGGAAAGGATGAAGTAAATGTTTCTCCCTTCTAAGATGTCAAGTGGAAAGGAATATCTCAATCAGCCTTTTACCATGGTGAGAAGAGCTCACGTCTGTGTGTATGTGCTTTGTTCAGCAGAGCTGCTGGCCTCTTTCCTCCCCTCTTACCAAAATCTGCAGTCAATTCTCAAACTTTCAGCATCCTTCTCATCTAGGAGGTGAGACCCATCTATCATCTCATTTGGTGTGCGTGCTCCAGCCCTTGAGGCAAGAGGAAGCCTGCTCTTGTGAGAAGCAGAAGTCGGAGTGCAAAGGTGCACGGGAGAGCTGCTGACTTCCACTGCGGTGCCCGTGAATGCCATGTTTCTGAGGGCAAACTTCCACCTGCAGCACAAACCAGTTGTGTCTTTTTTCCCTTTTGTTTTCTACTTTCTTTTCATCATTTGTACCTCTTCACATTCTGTTTGGCATTTTTAACTTCCCCACAGCGTCTTGCCTGTATTTTCCATTCTTAATCCTATAAATTTATGTCTGTGGAGCGAAATACATTGGTTCGTGTGCCTGGACGGACAACCCCAGAGCTGTAGTTCAGCACTCAGTTGAGATCATACTTCTACCACATAAGCAGGCAAGGATGTTTTAAATGCTACAAAGATCAGGAGGAACTCTGGTCACCCTTAACTTCTTGTACACCATAAAACATGCAACTTCAGCTGGTAATTTCTGCACCAATCATAATTTTTGCTAGAACTACAGAGTCTTTAGAAAGGCCTGTGAATATCAAGCCTCCAGCTTGTTTAGGAAATCAGTCAACTGGTTAACAGCATTTCCATTAAAACAGATTATTTCTAAGCTAAATTTGTCCGATTTCAAGTTATAACTGTTGGATGTAATTTGGTCTTTTTCATCTCTTTTGGTAATCTTTCCTACTTCTCCACTGGAAGTATTCGTAGATCTTTGTCTAATTTTGAATATCTATGCCCTTTATGATAGGTTTGTCGATATTTCAAACAGCATTTGCTGTTCTACAAAAAAAAATGAAAACCCATCTAATTGTCCATTTAAGATGATGCCTGAACAGATGAGCACATAAAAGGAGGGAAAGAAGTCAAATACAACAAAATACATATGTAAGCAGTGTGGAGGTATGCAGCTTACCAGACTACCCTTCCACTTTCACAATGTCTTTTTACCTCTGTAATCTCGCTCAAGCTCAAAACCAATGCAGTGGAGCACTTACATCCAGTCATAAACCTGTGATAGCCCAATGAAAAAGGAAAATCTCTAATAATGGTGCATTTATCTTTAGTTTTGCACCTCTTGAATATCAAGTAGAATTTCTGGGTTTGTGCCTGTGTTCTGCTTTTTAAAGTTATCTTATGTGATAAGCATGCTCAGGAAAGCATCATAAAAATGTATTTTCTCCACCATATCTACAGCCTCTAGCTAAGATACTCTACTAAACATAGTCACACACCACAGCCCAGAAGACAGCAGTTCCATGGGGAAGTTGATAGCAGGTTGATTTTCTTTTCTGTCTATCAAGCTGACTCAAAAAAATGTTAATATTGTTTTTTCATCATGTTAATAACTACTTTTATCTTTGGTAATTAATAATAAAATGGTGAGGAGACTATTCTGGATGACTGAAGAGAATGTGAGAAGACTGTCTTTCTAAATTGCGAAGGACATTGACAACCTCAGAAAACCACTGGCTGTGGAAGAACACCATGGATGCCACCTACACACACTGCAACTCCAAGGTTACAAGCTTCGATTCTTCTCAGATGAGACTGAGCAAATGAATCACAAGGGCCCGTTTTGTTATGGGTTTGATTAATCCCAGCAGAAGCAGAACCAGGCAATCTCACACCCATGTTCCCAGTGTACACTGCACATCATCTTCATTCTGTCTCAGAGAGCAGGCTGACAATGTCAGAGCAAGCAATGTCAAAAGGGCAAGTCGATGGATGCTTGCGAGCACGGTGAGGTTGAAATGGTTGAAAAGTACCTTGGAGGGAAAGGCATGTGATATATTATAGGGCTTACTGGAAGTACCAGAAAGTCTTTATTACATAAGTTATGTCCTGCAGCTACTGAATTTGGACAACTCGTAGAAAAAGCTGCTTTGTGACAACTAGTCTGTATTAATGAGCTATTTATATCTGACAGAATGTGGTCATTCAAGGTTGCTGGCTTTCTGAATATTTTTACATGATAAGCTTTCATTAGCCTGTGAGCAGTTACATGTTTGTATGGGGAAAACTGTTGGAGTCCGTTTTCAAAACCAAACATCTGTATCACTTTCGCAATTGTGATACCAATCCCTTTCCACGCAGCGTCACTGCATAGATGCTGCCACATTCAGTAGAGCTGCTAACCCACTAAAAAGCTCAAACCTGTAAATGGAGCTCAGTCTCGTTTCACAACCTGAGGAGATGAGACAGTTTTAATTTCAGAACATGTGAAAGAAATATTATGAATGTTGGCTTTTACATTTTCATAGAGGATATTTTATTTAAAAGTTTTCTTTGGGGGGCGGGGCTTATGGAGAAAATGAGGTCAGTTTTACCAAAGTGAAAAGCCAATCTGAATCTTGATGCATTATTAAGCTGTCCTTAGGCAGTAGGAAAAGAACAGCACAGGCGTGAAATATTTTTAAAAATAAACGAAGTATTATCACCGTAAGGGTACAATATTTTAATTTAGGGTGGAATACTTGATGGAGGCTTCAGTTAAAATGCCAGAACATTACTTGCTCTGGCATTTTTTCATTTTTTTCTGTACAAAAGGGTGGTGCTCACGCTGCTCTGACAGTATCTGTGTTGCTGTCTGAAAGCTAAACCAAGTTTTGGTCCCTGAGTTCTTGCCATATGAGGCTGAGCCTGTCCAAGAAACAACCCAACAGGGGTTACAGGCTGGGGCCAGAATCTCTTTCCTCCCTTCTGTGCGAGCAGAAGAACACAGCAGATGTACCAGGAAATGCGTGCTGTCACATCCTCTGCACATATTGGATGAGTCAGTCCAAACACTGCCGGTGTTGCTGTTAGGACACACAAGACCTTTGTGTACCCCCTCTTCTTCCCTCCAATGCTGATTCTGTCTGGAAGCATCACTCTGACATTGAAAAGTCAACATGAAGTTGCTCGGCACCCTCTTAAGAATAATGAAAAATAGACTTTTACTTGCAAATAAAAATCACTTATATGAGGAACGATAAAAATACAATGGGGTCCTTTAGTTTATTTCGTGTCCCTTACGCACTGTTCTACACTTTGCTCTGAGTCAATGGCAACTATGACCGGACATTTTTGAAGACAATGTTATAGGTGTCTCACAAACCGTATGCTTTGCAATCGCTAAAGCTTAGCAAAGTATTGTCCTAAAATTTTATTTTGCTGGTTCTACTGCAATATACTGGGACCAAAAGATTAGTGTGATTAATTAATTCCCATAAGGCCACTTGGAATTCATAGCTTATAACTTAAAGCTCTCGCTCTCTTAGACCCCACTGCCAGTTACTTTTGAGTTCAAAAATATGCCAAGCATTAATAAACACTAATTTCCTCTACTTCATCGGTAAGTCTATGCTGTTGGGGCTGCCTTATGCAATGGCCATATTCCAATCTTTAACAGATTTAGCAAAACCTTGCCAAAATTACCACCTGGATGAAACGTGACATAACCTGAGCCTGTCATGCAAGCTGATCTTGTGTTCCTACTGAGCTGAGAAGGCAGGGAGAAGGAAGCAGACTTCTGTTTTTTTGTTTTAAATACCAACAAAAAATGTACCTAAAATGGAGTTTTGAAACAGTTTTAGAATTTCTTTTCTTTTCCAAAGGCACAATTAAAAAATGGAGATGGAGCAGCACTTCTCAGGTCTCTCATCAGTGGCATCAGTTAAGCAGAAGCAGGAGGATACTGAGGCTCCATCAAGGCAGAAACAGTGCTTCCAACAACCTGTCAGTATAAATATTCCTCGGGAGTTCACCTTGCTGCTGCTTTCTCTCAAGAGGAAGAAGCAGGCTTGAGATTAACTGCAAGAGAGGCCGTTTTGTTTATTCCTAAGAGTTTTATGTAATCAAATATGATACTGCAACAATAAACTAAGACGCTGAGATACAGCACCCATGTTGCACTGGAGTCCCCTTCCGCAGCACAGGCAACTGCAGCCATGCGCAGAACTGAGAACATCAGCTGAGCGTTGTAGTAAATTTGGTACAGCCATCCAGATAAACTATAACGTGAACAAGATATGGCATTGCTTTGATTCTATATGTTGCAAGACTCTGGCAGCCCTGAAATGTTTATCTTTTGTTAAAGGCACAACTACGCAAACAGAGCGTAAATGCGAGCAGATATATAGCCATCAGCAAACTCTGAGAATTGATCTTTAATCAAAACCAATATGAGAAAGCACTGATTAAAGACCAGTGATTCGGTCTGGCCCCGGATTCTGGGGTACTACATCTGTGAAATCAATGTATTTAGCTCTAGGCAGCTAAAAAAAAGTAACAAGAGCAGCTGTTTTAAATCTCCTGCAGTGAAGTCATAGAAGTCGTACGGACTTGGTAATTGCACACAGACTTAATAATGCCTTCTCTCAGATAATGCTTGGGCAGCCCGGTAAATTCATATAATTGCCATTAATGAAGGCCATCTGCTGAATGACAAGGTAATCATTCCAAAAGTTCTCATTCACGCCATCCAGGGTTTGCAAGCAACAAAGTAATGCTTCAATCACTTATGATAAAGTGGTAAATGAAACTTGTTTTTTCAAAATCCATGTAATTTCTGGTTACATTCACCCTAAAAAATAGCACATATTTTAACAAAGTAGGGTAATTTTATATAAGAAAAAGACATTTTCTCTGTTTACTGCTAACAAGCTTTTTGGCTGAACTTTCTAAATACAGCATGGTGGCAAGACAAAAAGCAGGCAGCCCATCTTTTGGAATTTGTTTGTTGGGGTTTTTTCCTGTCCTAATTTACATACATGACAAATCCTTCTCTCAACTCATCATTACAGATCCAGTACTTGTAACCAGGAGAGGGGAAGCAAAACTCTAAAATGTGAAAACATTATTACTTTGCCATACCATCGTCTTTGAATGAAGCTAAGTAATGCCCTTTCCGAACAGCTATGGAGGTATTGTTTTAGTGAAAATTTTTATACTTATTTTATGTGGCTTTTCATTGCTAGGACACTGGTAATGGAAAAGGGATGGAAAAGTACAGCAAAGGAATCTTGCAAATGCTACACAGCCCTAGAATTCAGGTAATCTGGACTGGTTCAGCTGACATTATAATCCATTCCAGTATCTTAAAAATTATAAAATGCAACTGTACAATTAGCATCCAGGAATGCAAATTTCAATGAAAAGGTACAAATCAATCCATGCATAAGCATGTGAAAATCTGAATGAATTTGGTCAATTGGCAGAGTTCCGTATTTGCTACTGCTGAATGAATGGTGCAGTAATTCTGAGAACCATTCTGGAATACCAGAACAAGTTATAACAAGGCAGATCATATTGGCCTAGGGAGAACTTTGCATCTCAGTCAGCCTAATGGGGCATCATGCTAATATAACCATACTGCTTTTACGACCTGAGCTACAAATCTGAGCTGACAAACCTCGCTCTCTTTACTCACATGAGTTGTCCTATTGCCCTTTTGTTTACTAATTGCCTCATTAGTAAGTCTAATATACCACTTTTGCTTAATCCTGACCAACACCTTCATTTGCATGGGCAAATGTGACCGTAGGGGACTTTAAATGTCAGGCTTCCTACTGAGCCATGATCACAGTTCTGTGCTGTGAATTACAGCAGTAAGTCTCCTCGATACACATATATGGTTTTTTTTTTTCCTCAAAGCTGCATCTTATAATTTAAAAAAACTCAAAAGCTGGGCTTGCCCTGTGGAGATGAGAGACTGACTGGAATTCTATTTCTACTTCTGTAACAAACATCCAGTTCCCAGTGAAAAGAAAGAGTAAGGCAGGGCAGGATTTGAACTCTGAGGGTTGCCCTTGGTGTCAACCGAGAGAGTTTGGCCTGGTGAACCTCAGTTTTACAAGGAATGGGACTCATCAGGCAGAAAACAATGGAACTTTGCTTTTAGAGGCTAGGTCTGGGAGGTGGAGAAACAGCATTATATTGCAAACTGAACAAACAAATCTTGAGATTCTTGAAACACAATGAAACAGGACTTTAAATGACTCCTACATTAAAATCCTAAGTGAATAATTTTAATAAAATAACTAATGAGACATTTCGCCTGAGTCCAGCTAATACCCAAATTGTTATATTTAGGAGAGCCCTTTAAAATGGAGTACACCACCGTACTGGGATATCTGAAGTGAACAGCTAAGGGTTCCAGCCAGCCTCCTGCTGTCACACACTTCATTGCAGTAAAGTAATGAACACAGTCTCACCAGACTCGGCTTTCACCACGCAGCAGACTGTTTCTGATTCCTTAATATTTGCAAAGACAAATCTCAGGGTTAATTATGAAAAGCACAGGTAGACAGCTTGAAGAAACGACCAGATAACAACATATTACATATCAGCAGCACTGGGATTCCACACATTCAGAGTGCTAAGGCACGAAAATGAAAACTATTAATTAAAGGAAATCATTCCGATATACTGACAAGGCTTGTTGAACTATCCTACCCAGCATATGGTGAAACTATGTTTTTAATATTATAGAACATAAACCAATGTATCGTTAAAGTAACTGGGGGGCATCCAGACCTTATCAGAACTGGGTCAGTGTTGTGCCACTGCCTTTTTTTTGCCTGTAAGTCACTGGTGGTCTTTAAATGTTCAGGATGCTCTGTCCACAAGATAACTGTATACTAAGTTTAAAAGTATTAAACTACTGAAATAGACCCTGAACTATGTTCAAAGATAACATGATGTTCCACAGGCTAACTTCATACAAAATACACAACATTAAAGTGTTTTTTGTTGACTGTTCATCCTTTTAAGAAATGATTGTCAGTGACTCCTGAAAAAGGACCCCAGTCTTGAAAAAGTGCTCTTCTGCGATGCCCCGGTATTTTGGTGAGAGTCATAAGATAACAGAATGTAATAATAGTTATTTTTGTGTGTCTTGTTGCCACACCACATTTTTATAAAGACTTTCTGATCTGACTGCTTTTGGTATTGATAAATGTTTCACCATATGTATTTATCAGTCAGATATTCTTTTAAATAATATCTGCACAG
Organism: Mesitornis unicolor; assembly: GCF_000695765.1. Classification (NCBI taxonomy): domain Eukaryota; kingdom Metazoa; phylum Chordata; class Aves; order Mesitornithiformes; family Mesitornithidae; genus Mesitornis; species Mesitornis unicolor. Next base: position 23,078 of record NW_010186612.1, on the reverse strand, counting down.
AAAAACATCAGATTTAATCTTGAAATGGAAAATGAAGTAGCAAAGGAAGGCTGGGAGGAAAGCAAGATACACCTGAATTTTACACTACTATTAAACCTACAGAAATAGAAACTTGAGAATCAACCTGAAAGTAGTCTTCTTCTCATCAGGATATGCATGGATTTACCAGGCTGTATTGTTACTCTCCTGGCATTTCAGTACTGATTACCAGATATTAATATGAAATTCCCATAATCTGCTAACTTATGTCACATTTTCTTGTTGATGATTTAGTGTGTTTTGCTCAACTCTTTATTCTATCTTCTGTGCCTACAGTTCTTTAACGTTTCTTGCCAGAAACTTTCAGAGCAGTTCACCTTATCTTACAGTTCTCATGACTTTCTTTTACAACAATTAAAGTCACTTCATCAGTTCAGCTTGCCTAGTTTTACGTTTCACATGACTATACCTTCTCAGCAGTTCAATTGTGCATTCACTTTTGCAGCTTTGCCCTTCATCTATTCCAGTAACCCACTGGGAATAAGAAGACTACAACACAGCAACAGCTTTGAGTACACAGCAATAACACATGGAAGGGTAAAGGACTTAATGGTATAATGGACAAGACTCATTCATCTTTTGCCAGGTGACAAGGCTATAGAAATCTAATTAATCTTCATGCAGCTAGGGAATTTTTCAAAGAAGTAATTTTAAAATGTATTTTTTTTCCCCAAAACTCAATTTTAATGCTGGCAGACTCCAGTCAACTTGTTTTCTGGTTTGGGGGTCTTCAGGTGAAAAGGAAATACTGAGGCCATTGCATACTTAAATTACTTCCATTATTTCCAGAGCTAATATATATTCTTGCTTAGTGCCAGACAGAATATCTCAGTCGGAGTTACTTATATTTAGCTAAGTGAGAACCATTAATCACCATTTCCTGACATTGCATCCTAGAAAAAATGCCAAAGTACTTCTATTTAAATTTCATTCACTCAGTCACTTTAAAAAGATTTTATTTCTGTGGGATATTAGTGTGAGGGTTTGAACTGGCAGGTTGATTTGCTAAATAAGCTCCCATAAATACAATTCATTACAGCTCTTTAGCAGACTTAGATTGGAATGGATGTCATTTAATAAAATACCTCATACTTCTAAAGGCTAATTGATCAAAAGAGTGATCTTCTGCTTCTGTAGCTAAAGAATTCCTACTTACAGAAGGGACAAGTCACATTCAATCAATACAGTGTGGATTATATCTTATCTTTGATCATTTTATCTGCATTCAGCCCAATACTGAGTTTCCCTCAGACATGCTTTAACAAATAAACTCACCAGACATTTAAGTGTCCATAATTTCTTGGCCTGGAAAAGAAAATGTTTCTTTTTCATGGCTCCTCCATTATGAAGTTTGCAGGACTGGAAGAGTCACCCTTAACCTCTTTTACTAGATTTTCTGATGAAAGAAAGTTGGGCTCAGATCTTGCATTATACAATGAACACACCACAATGCAGATCTGAATCTCTTCATACCTATAAGAAGCAGCCTCTCCCAGAATTTGCATGCTAATACAAAGCCTGCCGCTGCTCCTCATCCCATTTTGATTACTCCTACTTACTGCTCACCGTGGGTCTGCTTCACTGCTTTCTCCAGGAAAGCTCCTACGTTCCAAACAACTCCCACTTTTCTCATTACTTCCAACTGTCTGTCATGCCTTCTCTTGTAAGGTCAACAACTTGTCTCCTCTAGTCTATGCAGGTGCTAGTAGTATTAAAAACTAGTTGCCACACTTTCACGTCTTGCACTTGGGATAAGAGACGATAAAGAATGGGAGGGAGCATTTGCAGGGAGATTTCAGTCTAGCCTCAACTATCTCAAGCTCAAATACGCTCAGAAAAAAATATGCTGTTCAGTAAAGTAGCTATCAGTCTTTCAGAAACTCCAGAGCACACGAAGGACATGTAAGAAAGTAATCCCTGATTAACGGCAAGACCCAGCTCAGATATCCTCCAAGCCCTTGCTACAGTGCCTGGACACATCTAACAATATAACGTGACAAAAATACTCCATGATTTTCTTATTAGATTTTTAAAAACTGAAGAAATTATTTTCAGCCATTTTCCAACAACTCTTCAACCAGTGGAGGAAAAGACAGTTACAGGTTAAATATTTGCCAAGGGCTTAATATAAGTAACTGAAAAGAGAAGCCACATGTTGAACAAAAAGCTTTAAGTACTAGCAACATATATATGTCAATTGTCTCACTCTTCCTAAATGAAAAGATTTGTTAGTGGGCCTTTTATATTTGAAGATTTTTTTCCTAAGAAAATATTTACATACATAGTGGTGAATGGCATTAGTAAGTTTTTGGGTGTAGAAAAGTTGTTCTCTCATAGTGATACATTACATAGATAGATTATAACATATATATTAGATATTAAATATTTCAAAAGAAATAAATGTTTTTGCTTATGAAGTTGGTAGAACTGATCTAACTCTTCATTCATCACCACTCAGTTCTTGTGTAACAACTAGCTCCAGGCTTCTTAAAGTGACTACTATTTGGTTATAAGGATCTAACAGTAATTAGATGGTGTGTCATGTGCAGGTTGTCTTTACACAACACTCTATATAAAGATTTTTTGTGCCACTGAGATGATTTTATCAGAATCTACTTTCAGTTCACTGAGCTGAAAAAGCCATTTTCCTACTTCCTAGGCTCTGTACCTGTTTCAACAAGCTTTGTGTTTGCTTCTGCTAAGACTATTTTCCAGAGTTGAATATAAATTTAGTAAGATTTCACTGATGATGCTGCAAAGATTGAAGATTGCCTTTAACAACTGGAGTACCAGGCTCTGCTATCTGGGAAAAAATCAAACAAAATCCAACAAACAAAACACAGAACCCTCACAACTTTTCAGGGCTCTGTGGTCAATTAAAGAAGCATTTAGTTGGTTAAATGAAAGGACTAGTCAGAGTATCAGCTTTTCAGGGTACACAGTGTCATTATTTATTGTCATGGAACACTATTCCCTTTAAAAAGCTTTGAAAACTGCCATTTAATTAAGTGGAAGCCTCTCTCTCTCACACTGAGGAATATATTCCATAAAACAAAGAGTGTGTTGCATTTTGCTTATTAAACTAATGTCTGTTCCTCTCTTTCTTCCTTCCAGCCACCCAGCAGTCCACTCAATCAATGCACTGTTGTTGCCTAGTTATCAGGAGTTCAGTCCTGCTACCATCGAGGGAACATTAGATTCCCCATTGATTTCAGCGAGGGAGGATTAGTTCCAGGCAGTAGACAGATAAACCAAAACACAAGTTCTTACAGATTTTCTGCTGAAAAGATGTTGCCTTCATTAGGGCATTTAGAGCTGCTTCTGCCTGCTAGGCTAACAGTGCTCAGTTTAGCAGGTAAGAAGTCTGGCACAATGCTGTATTAATTTATGGCTTCTAACAGTAGTATTTGTAATTTAGCTGCTTTACAGATAATGCATGTATGCATGTAGGAAGGGGAGTGCTTCTTCTCTAGCTTGACTAGAAGAAAACAACTACCACTTAGCTACTGCTGGGCAGAGCTTAGGAAGGCCCTGACCATGGCTGGCAGGGTAATGATTACAGTTTTTAGCAATCTGACAAGGATTTCTGACACGTGGAGCAAGACCCACTGGGACCTGACCACTGAGTTCAACGGCAAGATTCCTGTCAGCTTCAGTTAACTTCAGTGCTTGCACCGTTTGTGTCTCTCTGCAATCTGATTCTATCAGCAAATTCCTACCACACACACCAGAACTCAAAGGAGAGACATTTAAGCTTGCACTGACCCAACTTGGCAACTCCCCATATCCCAGCACAGCGCTGTACAGGTTAGCACAGACCCTGAAACAGCATGAGCAGCATACTAAAGTACTAATTAATCACACTGTCTCCTTAGCGAGGCTAATTGCCTCAGGCTTGATGCCTTGCTGATGCTACTGTTCTGTGTCTGCTTTTCAGTAACTTCAGCATTCTGCACAGTAGCAGGCAGCTTCAGACACATCTCACATCCATCATCCTTTATACAAGGCATTCCAGTATTTCTCTTTTCATGAGGGATGTTATTCTGAGAAATAACTAAAAATCTCAATTTCATACCTCTCTGATAGCTGTACAAAACTCACTCTGCAGCACTTTCTTTAGGGACTGTAGCTTATGCACTGGTACTTCTCCAGATTCTTGCAGTTTCTCCAGTAACTCAATTGCTCTTGCAACATCTGAGTGGGAAAAAAAGAAAGGAATATAGATCAGTGTAAACAGTGACTAATCAGTGACTAGAAGGGGCGCAATGATTGTCATTTTAAATTTAAAATCAGCTTCACCAATACACACTGTATTAATCTTGTGTTACACCAGCCTCAGCTAGGCAACAACACTGCTTCAGAGATCCAAATCCCAAAGCATAGACAAACCACGCATGTACACATGGAACAGACACACACACACACACACACACAGGTTTAGTCTTAGTTGCAAACATTATTTGGAACAAAGCTACCCATTCAAAGCTGCTAAACCATATTAGCAGACCTAAAATATTTCTTACATTCCACATAAGAGACAGTACCACAGGAAGACTATGGGGCCTACTTTCAGAAAGTCTGAAAGAATGAAGCTGAGTCCTTATGTAAGCACCATCAGGATGGCAACACCTAAGAAAAATATTTGATCTTTTCTTCTCATAAATCTAAATCTAAGTATCAACTACTGATAAAGTCTTCAGAGACAAGTAAGGTCTGCTAAGGAAGAATGAGAAGTCTGTGAGTAAATGTGTAAACCTCTTGTCTAGGTCTCCAAAGACCTGATGTACCACACAAAACCTGTATGACCCACAGAAATACATGGAATAATACTTTGGTGGCCTGAATTCTCTTTAAGCACCTGTGTCAAGGGAAAGACTGAAGTGTATCTGAAGAGGAGTTCAAAGGGCTTGAGTAGTCATTTTGA
>NW_010186612.1:0-18084 GCF_000695765.1 Mesitornis unicolor | reverse complement strand
AGGAATCTGGTCCAGTTTAACACAGTGCATACCCTCACTCTCACAGTATTTTTCCTTTTTAGCAAGTAGTTCCTAATTTACAGTTATTTCTAAGATACATACAAAAAAACTTCCAACCCACAACATGCGCATCAATCCTTTATGCCTGGGGAAACAGAGGCACAAGAAATAGAGTCTGCTCTCAGGGAGGTTAGCCTAGTGAAGCAAGGGACATACTGACTCACATGCAGGAGTGAACTGAGCGATATACATACCCGTCAGTCCTCAGGACGGTACAGCTTAAGAGAGGGTTTTCCCTGCTGTGTCTTTTAATGCTATCTTTCAGCTCTCCCTGTAAATGTGCTCATATAGTTGAACCTGGCAATGCTGATGTCTTGACTGTGTAGTCACTCTTACATCTTCTAGCGTCTTTTGCATCACTACCAGAGCCACTACTGGACAGTTAACACCACTCTACTGAAAATACATCTGTATCCTAGTGATTAAATGAATGCATAGTGCCAAATTATAAAACAGTATCTGAGGCATTTTAATTCTGCGCTTTCACTGCACTGAAAAGAAACAAAGGCCCGCCCCCCAACCACACAACTCCAAAATTACTACAGTGGCTAGAAGCAACCTTACATAATTCTCCTTTCCGATGACAACGATTGCACTATTTGCAATTGAAACAATCCTTACAAACCTTGGCTTGTCGCTGAGCTATACTGACCAGATGTCTTGTACAACAAAGACATGAGAAGTTTCTGGAAAACTAGCAAAGAGATGATAGCAGATAAGCTACAATGGGAATGAAATAATAATCATGTATTTGCATTGATAAGAAAATAATTACTATCCAGCAGCATCAGTGTTAGGAAAAGAGAAGACAACCTAAAAGAATTTACAATTTAATTAAAAGAAGCAGGCAAGGGTTGAGCATGGTAGGTTGTGCCATAGTACATTAACACCCAAACAACTATCAGTTTTTATAGGCATCTGCCAAAAGACAGGTCTAAGTATGAGAGGAATTGTGACAGAAAGCATGCAGTGTTTCAGAAGGACATTTCCACTTATTCTGCTTCTACTTAGCTTGGATTACAGAAGAGTCTTGGAGCTCAAGAACTTTCAGATAAAAATAACCCTAACCCCGTGTTCAAAGACTGCACCTGTGCTTTTGCTCCAAGCAATGCTTCAATTGCTGGTGGGCATCCAGTCCATGTTACTAGATAACAGCTAGGCTGAAATAACCTTTGCACAATGCACACAATGTGGGCACGAGGTCCCCACCACCACCTCTTCTGCTCTCCTGATCTGCCCGTTTCTACACTTCACAGTATCTGCTGGTAAAGACATAGCCAATACCATTCAAAAGGGATCATGTGAGAGACAGATAACCTTGGTGTGATGGGAAAGAGAAGACCTGGATTAATGAAGCAGGTTTGTGAGCTGCATGTACAGAGACAGCAGTTGAAGCTGTATTTGCAAATAAAAAGGGAAGAGATGATATGGAGGGGTACCAAGAAAGATCCCTCTAAAGCACTTACTGAAGTGATGATCAGAAAGCTAAGAGATCTGTTAAATAACAAAGCTATGGAAACCAAGAAAAGAAATAGATGCTTGAAAGAAGAATGAATGTGACTGATGGCACCTAATACATAAAAGAGGATGATTTTGAGATTTAAGAAGAGGTAAGCACATTCTTTAGCAAGAATCATTTCAATGGAGTCCAAAGAATGGCAATGCATTAAATAAAATATGATGCAACAGACAAACATGATTTTTAATGTTCTCAGAAATACTAATGTCACAGTGGTTTTCTAACAAAACTATTGAATCATTTGCCTTGGAATTTTTCTTTTGAAGTCTGTATCTGCCACTCAAGACTTGCAGGTAGCTAAATACTGAACTCCTACTCCCCAGTTATTACTACCAGCTGGTGCAAACTGGCACGTCAGACGGCACGAAGCAATTAAATGTTTTACTCTGAAGAAGCTTCAACATTCTGCCATAATAGATCAGATAAGGCCTCTGAAATGGATGTGACACATGATAGCTATTCAGATAGTCTAACTCAGACTGGGGTCTTTTCCAGTGCCAGTTCAGGTGAGTTTCGAACTGTCTTTCCCTCTCACCAGCTACCTTGTAGAAGGTCAGTGCCACAGATGACAGACAGGTTGCTATTTTGCAGTTGCTTACAAGTTTCATCATCACACCTGAAAATACTGTGAATCACCCTACATTTGCTATGGTCCTGAACTACACGATATGCAACCAAAAATTTGTACTGATTGAGAAATCTGTTCTGATCCAGAAAGAAACTAAATAGTTTTAGATACATTAATCAACATAGAAGAGTTAAATACAGGTCTAATAATTTCCCTAGAGCGTGGACCAGACTTTAGATAATAATCACTTCTAAAGTGACAAATAATACGATACAAATGATAAATGCATATTCTGGATGAAAATTCTGGCACGGGTGTTTAGTCTGTAGCCTCAAATGCAAAACTGGGCACTAAGTTGTCGTTTGCCCATACCAGGTCACTTGACTTTGTGATTAAGAAGTGGCTGAGGGCAAAGAAAAAGCAAGCTATCCCAAAAGCATTCTGATTTTCCACACTTCCAAACCCATACAACATGCTAAAATACATGAAGGCTGCTGCCCAAGTTCTTGCTTTGATTTATTATTCACCTATCATATTTGTTAACAACAAGCAGTCTTCTTTCTCTTGTCACAATTAGGCCCATAGCTTGCTCAATTTGGCAGTGACTTGTGGGATATTGTTCATGATAGACAGAATATAGAAAAAATAAAGAGCTTATTGAGCTAAAATTACAGAATGAAAATGAGACATGTGCTCAGGGCCAGAGCTGTTTGTTATCAGCTGACGCTTTGTCAGGAGCAAAATATAACAGTTGGTACAAACAAGAAAATTTTGAGCAGACTAGAAATGTATAAACATGAGTGTATAAAATATGACCTCATGAAAAAAGCTGTATCTCTTTCCATTGATAACTCTGAAGGAGAGACTGGAATGAACAACTGGTTTAGGATAGGTTAAAAAGTGAAATTTATCTATGCATGAGAACTTGAGTGACACACAGGCGTTTTTGCTGACAGTTCACCCAAGGTGAGTTTCAGCTAAAACTAAAGTGCTTGCTCAAAGAAGTGATGTGACTGGCAATGAGGAATACTTCAAAGTCACGTTGAAACAAAAAGCACATAGCAGGGAATCCACCCCTGTTGAAGTCAACTCAAGTACTGCTGTATGTTTGAGAAGGACTGGTATTTCTCTGATGGGATGCTTTTCTTGTCCCCAGACCCCCATTTGATTACAGATGTAACTACTTTTGCTTGTAAACATTATCACTAAGGGATTGTTCTTAAATACTGTTTTCTTACATATGCAGAAAGTGCTAATTGATGAAAAGAGCATGTGTGTGTGCAAGTATTTAAGTAGATATATATAAAAAATAATCCTGGAATTATGTTAAAACCAGTTAAGTTCTATGGAAATGAAATACGCTTGCTTTTTATTTCTGATTTTTCCTTCCTTTAACAAAGATGTTTTTTAAACACAACTTCTGAAAAGGTGTATTTTGCTTAATCTCAAACATGTTCCAAAATATGAACTCCATTAGACTAACATTAGACTCATGCTAATGCCACTGAAATCCATCATCATAACCTTCAGAAATTGGTGGGAATTTTGAGTAATGATATAGGTAGGATTCTATGATGCACACACTTTAAAAGGAATATGCACTTATTTCACCCCTTATTATATCCAACTCTAACCACATTTTTTTTACCATTTCTTCTGATTTCCTCATACATATGCACAACTCCTTTCTCTCCCATTCTGTTTTAACATTCACTTCCCTTTTTGTCTTCTCATCATCACGCTTGCCTACAGCCTTTCAGGACATAATACTGTTTCAGCACGGTGGGTCACGTTATCAGTGAAACACAGAGAAGTCAGGGGGCTGTGGGTGGGTGGAATGCATTTTATCAAGTGCACTCATCAAAAGACAAGCATGACTCTCAAGAAAAAAATCTTATTTCAAGTGTGCTTCCTGTGTTTTCATTTGGATGGAGTTTCATTTGCACTGCTAGTAGGACACAAGCAGGAGGTTATTATATGAACCCTAAGAAAAGAGAGGAATCACTAGAACACAGAAATAGAAAGATACCATGCTGTGATACAAGTGGAACATTCCCATGTTAAACTAAACAAAGCTGAATCATGTATACATAGCCATATAGCACAGTGCAATTGGAAAAAAAATGTCATCTGGCTTAGTTATCACTTTGTTCTGTTACGTATTGTTTTCACGTGATGATTTTTGTTCCAACAGCTAGCAATGCATAACACAGACCGATCTGTTTAATTTGCTGGTTGTCTTGAAAAGTAAACTCTATTTCCAATACTTTGCAATTCAGCTTTTACAACTTGAAAACAAATTATGAATCCACAGAAAGGTTCCTGGCTGGTCTGGACTTGGTGCTGCTTGACATTACTGTTAAAATTGGGTAGACCACCTTCCAGCATTCTGTAGTTGTCCAGTTGGGGTTTCACTCTGGTAGATTTTGCACAGGGTTTATGTTTGTTTCAGTTGAGTCAGATAGGCTGAAAGTTATTAGGAAAAATGTAGCAAATAATTTTAGCATGCTAAAAGTGTCCCATTCAATACCAGAGCTACTCCTGAAAAAGAACATATATGCATGCTTTAAACTGCAAAATGTGAAAACCGTTGTATATTTACCAGTGTTTAACCTTCCCTCTTGTGCTAGTCTATGGGTGAGTTGGTCTGCATTCCTAAAAATAAATTATTACCCTCTGACTTAAAAGATTATTAGGCAGTTAAATAGTAGCTACAATACTATGTAATATCAGTTTGGGTTCAAAGAGTAATTAATCAGAAACATAGTATTTCTTTACTCTGATACTTAAATTTGAGAAGAAACTTCTTCTCAGTGAGGGTGACAGAGCACTGGAACAGGCTGCCCAGAGAGGTTGTGGAGTCTCCTTCTCTGGAGACATTCAAAACCCGCCTGGACGCCTTCCTGTGCAACCTCATCTAGGTGTTCCTGCTCCGGCAGGGGGATTGGACTAGATGATCTTTTGAGGTCCCTTCCAATCCCTAACATTCTGTGATTCTGTGTGATTCTGTGATAACCACTCAAGAATCATGTTGTTGGGTTGTTCCCAAAGCCAAAATACAGCAATCACTTGTTTATTAACAAGATACTAGAGAACAGATTTCGCACCTTCTTGAGGTCTTTCTATGCCTCATTCCTGTTAATTCTGGAGACCTTTACTGCATTAGTATGCCGGTTACTAGGAAAAGTAAATGTGCTGCATAAACACCACCCTTTGGTATCTCCAAGAGGTGGAAAAATCATTACAAATTGACAGCAAGGATACTCAGTAAGTCTCTGAAATATTAACTAGCTTCACCATGGCATTACAGAATAATAATCCTGGCAATTTTCAAGCTCTGTTTGGTCGTGCTTGAAGACCTTTAATCAGGCTGAAGGTGAAGAATTTACATGACATAACAGGTCCTTATAACTGTCAGTATTTTTTTCATTTCTTCGTTCAGGTTGAGTTATTCCTTTAAGTTCACAAGAACACATTCCAGAATTCTTAATGTTATTCTGTCAACTTTTTATCATCATTCCCAAAGCCTACCCAGGATGTTTTATTATAGTTAGCAGCCTTCTCCAAACACTAACAAATGACAGCAGGTAATCAATGGCTGGACAGCCAGAATTCCATGTTGATTAGCAAAGTTCATTCATAATTCATAGCCAGTAGCTCTAGTGCATTGTATCAAACTATTTATGTGACATGGTTAAAGCATCAGCTTTAGAAAATTTTCAGTGTGTATCTTTGGAAAAATTTCTGTATTCCTAAAGCTCTAATGTCAGTTGCTGCTTTGTACGAGATTGCAATTCTTACTCTGGTGTCAAATACCAGACTGTCCAATATGCTTCCATTCACCTCTCTGCTCCTTTACTATCAGAACAGTGCTCTCCTGAAATACAAAAGCTCTTCCAGTAATTTAATATATTTATTTAATCTAAACCAGAGAGTTCAAAAACACTGAGGCGAAGAGCAGCCTTTTTTTTCCCTATTTAAACTGGCATGTTTGTCTTGTCCAAAATTTCATGCTAATCAGTAAGTGTAAAGGTGTATTTCACAGGTAAATCAGACTGTGCAAGAAGCAACGAGCTAAGCTCGTTGAAAACAGCAACATTATTCAACACTTTATAGTGTGTATCTGTGAGGCCTATTCAAATTAATTATAGCAAGAATACTACTACCAGTGCTTTCATACTCCAGTTTAGATGACATGGGTAGCAGTTACAGATTTAATACAGTGTCGCTTCACACTCCTGTGGTTAAACACCACTATGAATGCACAAATAAATACAACAAAGAAGAACTACAGAGAGCTCTCGTGATTCATCTCGTGGTGAGGGTTTCAAGCCGTCACGCTTCTGATGGAGACGTCGTCAGCTCAGCGACTCACCCTCGGATGCCGTTGCAGTCAATGAGGAAAAACAGACTCTTTGAGGCTCCAGTTCATCTGACCTATATTAGATGAGATGAATCATACTCTGGGAGTGCCTGTTCCTTGACTATAAAGGGAGACGAGACGATTAGCTGAGATGTAAATGCCTGCATCCTACATATTAGACATCTACATCAGTATGACGAAACCCACTCTTACTGTCCAGGTGTACGTGAATGACTCATGTAAATTTAGCTCCATGTGATCCAGGAGACACTGTACTTCACAACAGTTATATTTGACAAGAACAGTGTCATCAGCAGGGAGGCCAACGCACTTTTTAGTTAAAGCTTTTAAAAATGCCTTAACCGATGACTTTATGGATTTTTTATTTTCTTAATGTATGAGAAAAATCAACCATGAAATATGATTGAGTGTATCTCTGTCTGTCTCATTTTGCCTCATGTGAGATGACTGCCCCCAGTGACATTAATGGCACATCCCTGTGCGTTTCTACATACATTCCTCCACTGCCTCGGGCAGGCTCATTTTCTTTGGCTACTCATCAGACCATGTTTTGGTCTAGATGTTTCTATATGTTTAAGCACACGTTTAAGCTTCTCAGGCACACCACAGGTATCTAAGTTGTCTGCTTCACTCCATTTCTCAGCCACAGAGCCTGTGACCCAGCTGCTGCATGCCCAGAGGCAGTGTTGCATACCATGGGTTCCACCAGCAGCTTTGGCAGGAATACCTGAATGACAGCAAAGGTCTGAGATGTTTTGCAAAATAACCTATAGAAAGGACACAGTTTATTTGCAGGGAAAGCAGCGTCACCTGTGATCCAAATGTAGAGAGCAAACTGTGGAAACCCCTTCATCCAGCATCCTCAGCATCACAAGAGCCCTTCAGGCCTCTCTTCAGCAATTTCAGTCACTTTTGCTGTTTCGGCCATTCTGCCAGAAATACTGAAATACTGCCGTTTAAGGCATACGGCTCCTGAATACTCTGCTTAGATTGCTCAAATGCAACACCCAAAAGCTTTCCTTAAATGACAAAATATGCTCCTCTATGTTTTCTGAACCTGACAATGCCTACAACATCTTGAGTAATCTGGCCTCTCTTCCCACTACTAACTAGTGATTTCTCTTCTTCTTCTCAGCTAGAGATTTTCATGGCTTTACCCAACTGTGAAGGCCAACCGGGAGAACTGGATTTGCTTTACTTTGGTCAATCTTCTGAGCATATTCAGTACAGTAGTTAGATAGAGCCAGTCCTCATTTTCTTCCTTGAAGCCTTCACATAACTACTGTAAGTCACAGGAGCATCTTTGTCAGCAATTTTCAGATTTTGTTTGCTTTTGTGTGTGTGTGTGATCAATCTATAGAGTTCCAAAATCTATTAAGAGTTCATAAGATATTTAGAGGAAGTGGCTTGGTACCGTCACATTTCCATTATTGCTTTTTAAAGGAAAAACAATAAATCACAAATCAGTAAACACTGAATTTTAATGGATAATTCAGGATAATTTCAATGAGAGTTTCACTGGTTTAATTTGAGGCCAGAACAGTAATAATGCAATTCAGAATTTTCAAAGCTAGGCATTTAAAATTAACCTTAAAACCTGTGTATAAATATGAGTTTGAAAATTTTCACCAGAAGATTTTGCCATCTGTGAGAAATCAAGAAATCAGAGATACACCAACCTTTTACATTTGACAGCACCCACTGCTTTTGTATAGAAGGCACTGAACATAGCATTGGTGTGAAAACAAGTTACCAAATTATCCTTTAAGAGAAAAGATTCAAAAACAAAGCGGAAAATGCACGGAATAGAAAAGCATTGAAAATCACGGTATTCTTCTAACATAGTACTTAAACCGCAATACTCTTTCTCTACATTAGCTGTAGAGAAAAGGGAAGGTAAAATTCCTTTTTTTCCTTTGTATATAGTTTTGACTTTATACTGTTGTATATTGCCTGCTCTTTGTGCCTGTAACTATGATCTGTAGTTAGACACTCACTGCTGAACAGAACAGATGAGACACGATTTTTGGCCCTTTCTTGACTGGAGACAGTCGGCTACAAATATGATACAAAAAGACAAAAGGTTTTTTTAAGTTTATTTTGTATTCAAATCAATATATATTCATTCCTTAAATAAAAAAACCCAACCAACCAAACAAAAAACACAGCTCTTGTTTCCTGCAGGAAGCAGGGTATTTTATAGTTTCAGACTTTGTATTATTTATTTTAATTCTCAGTCTTCCTGTAAGTATTTTTTTAAGAGATCTCAGGTGTTTAAAGCAGCTACTTGCCTTCACAAGACATGCAAAATGGTGTTCCATTTTGACTTCCTGAAACCATGAACTGACAAAAAGAAAATCCTTTGAAGCAAAGCTGTAACTCCCTCAGAAATTCAGTATGTGAATAGACCTGCTCTTAATGAATTAAGTTCCTAAAAGCTGAACTATGTGAAAGCAAAGAAGCTGTCTACTGCCTCCCGTAGCCATAGACATTTTGTAAACAGATGCCTTGATAAGTCTCCACCAGCCACATCTGTGTCCTGACCACATCACTTGATCTCGTAGGATCAGTTCCATCTCAGCAGACACCGTGCTGGAGTGTAGCTGCTTTAAACTCGACAAAATCACACTGGACACTTTGCTGAAACTACAAATATAAACACTTCAGAGGGTCTGACCCCAGATTAAAAGAAAAAAGAAGTGGTACATTAACATACCCCGAGGACCCTACTTAACTGAATACTTGCTTTTGTGTTTTAAACCACAAGCACACAGAGAAAAACACTAAAATCAGCAGAGGAATTAAAAAATTGACTATGCTGGAGAAGCAGCAAACAGAAATAATTGCAAGGAATAAGCTTGCCTGAACAAAGAAAAACAGGATGAAAAACAACACACTTTTCTCTTAGCTGAAATCCATTCTCTTGCTCCTCCGCCTAAGCAAGCATTTATGTGTTCCTATGTGTGCATCACAAAACAAAAGTATTTGCCATATGGGCAACCTCGTGATTTTCCCACACTGATACTTTCAGCTTGTGTTTTTAGTTTGCATCAGTGAGAGATTTTTGTTGGCAGGGAAGAAGACAGGAAGAGGCAAAAAAAGGCCCCAACAGGTGTCTCGCCCAGGGAGGTGAGGTTAACTTAGGGATGCTAATTCTCCTTCACAACAGGCGCCGTGTTTGAGCCGAAGCAGTAACTCTCACTTTTGTCTCTGCTTGTAAGCCATTACTAGAGTCTCCTGCTGCCTCTTCTCACTTCTTATCTCTCCAGCTAATCTTAGTCTTAAATCTTTTTCTGCTATTACCAGAAAGATGAGAAAGATGGCTGCGGGCTATTGGCAACTGTATATAGTGTCAATACGAACTGTCACTTGAAGTCTAGCATCATGATTTTCTCTTCTGTTTTTCTAGGCAGTTTTGAGACTCCAGGGAGACAACAGTGAGAAGATGATAACTATGCAATACAACGGATGTGACGTAGATGTTACGTACACATACCTAACATGACTTTATCTGGAGGCTCAGGTAACAAGAAGAGAGTTAATATTCTCTCTTCAATCTTAGTAGATTTAAGGATATTGCTTTTTGCAGACTGAATCCCTCTGGTAGCTGGGTACATACAAGTCACTACTCAGGAACAGAAAAAACTTTGTTCTTCGAAAGTGTGTATGTGAAAAGTTACAACAGCATGAAGCAAGCAATGGAAATAAAATCCTTTGTTAATAAATCCATGCAAAACTAGGCAGTACAGATAAGCTGCTGGTAGGTGTCAACAACTGACCACTGTTAACTTCCAGCTTTGAAACAAATACCATCTCAGAAGAAAGCTGTGGCCATGATGAACTGCTGTTGCAAATTATGAACAAAACTTTGGAACAGAAAACCCTTGTGAGAAGCAGAGAGCTCACTGTCACCCCTGCAGTGCTGCTGCTTGGTGTCCTGCCTATTGAATGATGCCGAGAACAGGAGCAGGAGAACTGGATCTCATCTCAGGTCACAGCCTGACTTCACCAGCTATCTACTGAAGACATGAGGGGGATACCTGGCATACACTGGCATGGTTGTATCGTTAGGATGCAAAGGGTGCTGTATAAATCAGTAGAAACTCCAGAGGTCTTACTATTGGGTTACAAGACTATCAGGCTACAGAGGTGATATGACATACAAACACCCCTTTTTCCAAAGACTGCTTCATAAATTTTAAATCCATCATGCCCTCTTCAAGTTTCTCTGGTCTGGCTCTGTATAGCAAAGAGCAGCTATATTATCCTTTTGTTCTTGTGCTGATTCAGTAAACACCATTTGATCAAAACTGAAGATGATGGTACGTAAATTTCTGAGGGCTAAGACTGATGCCGATGGGCACGGTCATCCACCTGATCTACTTCAAGTACAGTCTCCCTCAGTGCTTAACTGATTGTAGAGGGATTGATGCCTTAAGGGCTAGGAGATTTACTCTTTTTTCAGAAAAAATGGTTGAAAAAGAAAATTAAAGAGTTAGTGGATGTGAAGGATTAGTGATTAAACATGGGCTTTTATTTAAAAGAACCAGTAAAAATGTAATTTTGGTTCAGAATAAATAAATTAAGAGCCTATTTTGGGCAATACTCTTTCTTCCCTATAAAATTTTCCATGTTTATACAGAAACAATTAAAATAAATGCTTTGATGCTCTGTCTACTCATGTTCTATCTTTTAAATAACAAAGAACAATCCTCCTCCAATCTCTTCTACAGACAGTTTTCTAATCAATATTTTTTATCTTTTTTTCTTACAATTATTAGTAAAGTAGCACTAGAGTAGCAACACATTATGAGAAGCTGGACATTCAGTTACTTCCTGGAAACTTAACGGAGTTGCATTTGAGAAATTTGGGGTTTATTTAACCACTCCATTTGGGACCCTGGTGAAACAAGTTCTCAAATATGTACATACATCTCCTTCCGTATTTAATGTATCTAAGATCCAAGCTTGTGGTTTAAATACCGAGGAAAATATTGTTAGTATGTCAATGTGCATTTCTGAATCAAATCTTCTCATCTGAACAGAGAATTAACAGCTGAATGTTTCTCATTCAGAGGCTGACTCTCCAGCAAATGTCTCAAAAGAAGATTAAGCTGACTGAGATTAACTTTGAAAATGCCTGGATTTATATACACATGTATAGTTTACAGCACATTAGTAAGTATTACTTTCAAAATGTCAAAAATACATCATGTGAAACAAATTAACTGTGCATGATGGAAGGCAGACTTGTGAATTTACAGTTATGTGCTTCTCAAAACACTGTCTACCTGCCTTTACTTGGCTTCCTCTTAAATCCTCAAATTCTCATTATTATTTCTAATAAGTTATTCAAACCAACAGTTCTATATAATTCGTATTTCCAATTCTATTACATCACCTATAAGAACATTATTTTGCGCCTGAGTAACAGAGGTCAGCCAAAAGCTTGTATCTGTATCTTTTAGCACTTGCATGAGCGTCTTCTATGTTAAGGAGAGATGTGCATGTGTGTGTCCTGAAACAGTGAACTCAAAGGACAAATCATCTTCCGCACAAAGCCGATGACTTCAGTAATTTGTCATTTAAAAAAAAAATTTCTGTCTGCTAACATCATCAGAGGGGTCTGACTCAAGTGATGGGATAGAATTAAGTGAACTTTACTTACAATTACACTAAGAGGTTAATCCTTTTTTCTGTAGTTACACAAATGTCTCTTTGACATCAGTGTGAAACTGAAGTTTGTAGACAAGTTTGTTTGTTTATGATCCAGCATAGGGTTGTTATTTACAAAAAAATCCTTCTTTTTCAACATTATCTGTACATAGAGAGTACACATTTACTACACACAATAGTATTCTTTGTGCTTTCTAATCATCGACACTCATGCAACTCAAAGCCTCCAACCACTTCACCCAGCTGCAGAAGCAGGTCCCCTTTGAGGGATCAGAAGGACATATAAAGGTGAGCTCAGCTTACCACTTTGCTCCTCACAGGATCAATTCAGATAAAACAATTACTTCACTGCTACCATGTCTAAAGAATATTTTTAGCCTGACAGAGCAGGAGGAACTCAAGGTCCTTGCATAGCCATCAGTCGACCACGAGCCTGGTTACTCTTCCAAAGGTGCCTCACAAACATTTCTTGACTGCACAACCAGCTTCTGCAGAAATACGCCTTACTATTAGTTATGTGTTTCTGAATGAAACATGACTGGAAATTTAAGATGTTCCCCCTCTACACTTCACAGAAGTGACTTAATGTTAAAAGACGACATAAGTTTCGTAGAAGATGTTTCCATGTGTTTCCACAGATGCAGCTCTCTCAATTTCCACATCACCATGAGTCGCTCTGTGCTGGTGGACAGGGCCCTCCCTGGGAGGGTGAGGCCGGCCTGTCCAGCCTGGCACAGAGCTCCCATGCCACCATGTGCCCCAGCACCCCGTCGGGTCAGGCTTGTACTGACAGAGACATTTAATCTGGACACATGCATTTAACTTTTCAAACCATGTATTTTTACAAGCTCATGAAAACCGAAGATGACAAGAAGGCAGGTGCTTGGTCCTACTCCAGCTCCAGAGCTCCAGGAGGCACAGCTGCATTGCACACCTTAACCAATGCTGCAACTGCACTCACAAAACATCCCAGTCATCACCCACAAATCATCAGCTCAATCCGCTTACTTTAACCCATCCCCTTACAAAAACATATTTTAAAAAATCAAATAAACTGACACACCGATGTAAAAATAAAACCCAAACATTTCAGTCTGTGACCAGAATTGTCACTTTTTTCTGTTACTTTTTTTCCTCTTGGAAGAATGGATTTGGTTATTTATACGACCTCAGTTGGCATACCAAACAGAGAAATGTTAGACTTAAAGCATGTGGCACTTGCAGAAGTATTTTTCAACTTCAGCATGGTAGGGTGAAAAGCAAGAGAAGACATTCCCGTGACAGACAGGGAGCCAGGCAGGGAGCAGCACATTGCTTAGCACTGCTCCACAGGGCCTCACCCTGTGCGAGAGAGATCTGGCCTTATGCTGCACCTCTGTCAAGGACTGTATTTCACACTTTATGAATCCGATTTTCTCTTTCTGATGAGTACTTTATGTATTTTTTACAAGATAATATAGATTATATTATTATATACACAGCATACCACAACGTATGATTGATACGATTTTTGTTATATACATATATATGGGCACAGATGGGGGAAAATCCCCATTTATGTAGGTTATGAGGATGTAATGGGAAGGAAAATGACAAGAAGAGGAAGAGTAGAAGGAAGGAGGAGTACTCCAGCATGTACCAATGTATATTAAAGGTTGGCAACCATTTGGTACCACATCTGACAAAAGTTTGTCTACCACCTCTAACAGCCGATGGCAATTCCAAGCCGATTCGTATTCTTAGTTATCATCACCAAACATAGTGCTTAATAAAGGATTTTCAGGAAGTTTTGGAACACTCACTCCGCTTTAAAAATATTTGCTTGAATCTGTAAAAAACCAATGGAACTCAGTTACACGTTACAGCCAAACAGCAAGAAGTCTTTCCAGTTTCCAAGGATATATTTGAAAGCAAGAGAAATTTGGTTGTCAATAGCCAGTAGCTATGACCTTGTTATGAAAATTCACAGGGATTAAAATATCAGCACTGTACATTCAGTCTATTCAAATTTCTTCTTTTATCCTCAGTCACATGAGGAAGTGAAACCATCAGTGACATGAATAGTAACTATATAAGGAGAAACATAATAGGAGATGGATTATTAACAAAAAGACAGTTGAAAGCCCCTTCACATGAAAAGATACTTCCTTGCTCTTAATCATGAAATAGTCTTTGCACAGGCTAATTGTACAATGTCTTCAAAAATAAGAAGAACTTTTGAAAAGTGCCCTTTTAAAGCTGCCACTTTCATGGTCCTATGCAGAGAGGAACTGGGACTGAGGTTTTGCAGCAATCTGACGAAATACATGGTTAGTTTTCTTTCAAAGCTGATTTTTACCTTGGAAGGAAGAACATAAGTAAAACTTGAAGATAAGCTTTATGAAAAATCTGCCACAAGTTTAGCAAAATTAAAAAAGGTTCAGAAAGAGAGGAACATCTATTATGCATAGCTTGAAAGATGCCTGCTTCAATTTGCAGGCCTCCATATGACTGTGCCTAAAATGAGTGGCAAGGGAAGCACAGAAATCTATTCCCTCGCAACGTATTTCCGGATGTGTAATGGTACCTGCAGAAAATGCTTCCATCAGACAGTCCTAACGCACCCTTTAAGTGATCCCACCCACAAGAGGCTTCCTTTAATTTCTAATTGCTCACAGTGTGTACCTGTGGCACACGGGAACTCACAGGAGGTCCCTGGAGAATGGTGAGGAGGCTCAGCTGGCTGGAGTAGATGACACTGCGCTTGGAGCAAAGCAGAATATTGCTGCTGGATGTGTGTGCAGCATTTCAGACAATGTCAAGCTGGTGAGGTGCTGATGGCCATGGGACAGTGGAAGAACAGAGGATTTGAGGAGGATATTGGGTTGCTGAACAGTGAAAGTGGAAAAGGGTTATGGGTGACGCACAAAGCGATGGAGTTAACTAAGCTGAGATTTTGGGAAGAATTGGGCAACAGAAGATGGCACGTGAAGGCAACACGAAGCTCTGGATAATAAAGGGGAAGGCAGCAAATGCTGGTCACGGGGAAGGCTGAGGCAATGCCTCTGCGGAAGACAAAGGGCGTTGAGAGGAGAGCCAAAGGCAGCGCTGCCCGCCCCATGCAGAGAAGGACAAGATGCAAGATGTGACAAGTTGTATTGCCAGTTCAAACAAATACTGTGGGAAAATGACAACTAACTGCAATTAAAACTGTCTGCAAACAAAATCAGTGTCAACCAAGTTATTGCCAAAGAAATACATGTATAAAGAGTAAAAAGTAATTGTACACAGGTTTTTAAACATTTCCCTTTTGGTTTGGAGTCATCGCTTTGGGTTTTTTAAATGCAGGTAAATTAAGCTGGGAACATATGTAAAAATCCATAGCCTTGAACATAAAATGAAAAAAAGAAAAAAACCCTCAACCTTACTTTTTGCTTCTCATTTTATGAAAGGTAGCACTGTAACTTTTTCTTTCAACCTATAACAAGGTATAGTTTTCAAAATCTCTAACATCAGCTCTCAATGTACCTAAAATATCCCCCAGTCAGCTCTGATGGACTCTGGGGATTACTGATGGGGTGCTATCAATTCAGGATGTAAGACATTTGCAATAAAGATGGGAAGGGTGCACTTTTTTTTGCAGAGATTTATTTGGCTGTTGGAAGACACATGACAAGCAGGCTCTTCCCCCTTTTCCAAAGCTCCTAAACACTGGGGCCACCCTCCCAAACCTCCCTAAAGTGGTACCCATGCATAGCTTCACCGCTTTACATTTCCTCCCTGAGACAGTTGCTGATTCCTTCCCCTCCTCCCAGCAGAGCACCACACAAAGGTCAGGCAAAAGCCTTTGAGATTAAATTGTAAGTGATTAAAATTTCCATTATTTTGTGAACTTGTTCCACATATTAAAGAGCCCTAATGGAACTTGCACACATTTGTGCAGGTAGGAAGGCACATGATGACAGGAATTAAGGAAATTAATTCCTGTGCTTTGGACTGAAGTAATCTTCCAGAATGTAATTGGCTTTCAATCATTCACACACAACATGCCCTTCACCTTTAAATGGTAATTCATTTTACCATACAGGTTTTGAATTCCATTTATGTGAGGCTTGAAGAAAGCTCCCATCTCTGTAGTAAAATACAGTGTACATGCTTTGTCCAGGTGGAGACCACATCACAGTGTAATTTAGATCTCTGATGTACACATCTCCATGATATTTTACCATTTTCATGACCCTTACCGGGGGAAATGCAGAACACTCACTTCCTGGCCAGGCATCAAGCAGCAATTCCTTTAGCAACGCAACATTACTAATGCTGCCCCTCTTGAAACATTCTCTGTTTCCTCGCTGTGCTGAGCTCTCTGTGGGACATGGCAAAGTGGATAGAAGTGTACAAGAGTTTTCAGGGCTGCGCCTAGATCACAGCAGAGCTATGCAAGCATAGTGACAGTAAACATAGCTACGCCTGCTTTAATAAAAGCAACAGAAATCTGGAAAATCTCACCATGTAGCACTTTCCTTCTACTGAGGCTGTGAAAGAAAGACTACAGAGGAAGTATCTACAAGCACTGGGCTTGGTCTAGTTGCTTCTGGGGTTGCTTCAGCCTGTGTTCTTCAGTTGACATAGCAGCAAGATGTTATAGGTGACAAGGTGTACCCTTTGACAAAATGGCCTTCTGCTGGCCAGGTACAGTATTTAAATATCTTTCTTCTTGTCTGTATTTTCCTTTTGCACATCACATCTTACTACCCTGTGATACTTTCTCTCACTTGCACTAATACCAGCCCTGGCTGACAACCAGGGAGACTGAAATGTTGGCACCCCTGCCAAACGGTTAGGCATATCCTGGACAGAGACAACAGATGTTTATATTTAAATTGGGACTAATTTGCATTTTAGTGTATTGTGGATTTTTTAAAGCATAGCTTCAGTAATGAAAAGGAATGTGTAATTCTGAAATAGTAATACTTTCCTTTGAAAGCCAGGTTTGCTAATGGATTGCCATCTGTTCAACCCTTTGCCAGGAAATAGATTTGTCCTGCTTACTGAAAACGGTATTAGGGTGAAACTGTAGATTACACAGTGGATTTCTGAGCAGTTTAATTTAAAGTGCATGCTAGCACTTTGTTATTTCAGTAAGAATAACTTTAGATTCTCCTTTTCTACTAATGTTGGAATTTAATCCATTCAGCAAACTGTATTTAGAGTACTCTGTGGGCTGTTTTGCGCTCAATTGGTTTCTAGAAAAGGTGCCTACTTTATCATTTTGAAACTGAGTTCATCAGGTTTCTTTTGCGTAGGATTTACAGCAAGAAGCTCTCTATCTTGCTTAAAAAGCCCATCTTAATCCTCTGAGAAAAAAAAATACTAAAAAACCAAGGTACTGGCCTCAATCACGCTTTCAAGAGTACAAGATTTATACATGCTGGGAGCCTTTCGGAGCCTCTGGATACAAGTTAGGAAGAAGGACACCCCGGCAATTCAAGATGCTGTATCGGGAGCTGTTGGACCTCTCTAACTGATGGAGTTGAAGGAGCAAACCAAATCAGAATGGTAAGTTACTCTCCTCTGTAACACACAGAAATCTAATAACATTTCTGCTGAGCCTCAAGCTTCTCCTTGAAAGCACAAACGCACTGCGAGGGAGAGCTCCAATTTTTACAGCCTAGAGGCAAAAGTTGAATTTTTACACAACTTCAAGATTTCAGCACCCTCTTACATCACCTAACAGTCCCAAGGCGAGCAAAACACCAACCTAACATCAACCAAAACATCAACTCCCTACCCCGGCCGAGTAGTTGTCTACAGGAGCACGCAGCCGCGCAGTTTTGTAGGTTAACATCGTTAATGCCAGCGGACAAATTGCAGTCACCGCTCCCTTCCCCGCCAGCC
>NW_010186611.1:14201-52062 GCF_000695765.1 Mesitornis unicolor | reverse complement strand
CAGGCTGGTAACCCTTAAACCATAACATACCCCTGTACTCCTTCTTAAATATTTATCTTCTGACTTTCTTGTTCAAGCAATGATTTAGGTTAGGTAAAAACGTATTGATACAAATACAAGATGTATATGGTTGGAGGATGAGATTAATTACTGGCATTCTTACTGTGCTGTCTATTGGCTATGTATGGATGGAAAGGAAGGAAAAAAGTCTTACAAATGAATCGGAGGTACTGGATGTTACAAACTGCTTTGAAAGAACTGATTCTTGGTTAAAGAAGTAGTCAAAGTTACAGAATTAATGGCAAGCTTCATACTATACAAGCTCTGGGATGATGCAAAGCAAATCTTTCATGTGTTTCCTTTTACAGCTTTTCTGTTCTTAGTGTTGTCTTGATCTGATGATCAGTTAACAAAGCCTAATAATAATTTATCACATGTTATAATTGTTATTATTTTTTAATCAACAATTTGGGAACTTCTGCTTTGCTGCCTGTCATATTCTGAACTGTTCCTCCTCCCACACCTGTGTTAGTACAGAAAATCAGCCCATCCCCATGCAGCTGAGCTTGTTGGCATTATTCTTGTGTGCTTTTTAACCAATACTAAACTGCACTGTGATTTACTGAGGAAGTGGGACTTGTCATATTCAGTATAAGCATATAGACTTCAGGCATTTTGTCTAAGGTAGCCACAGGCAGTCAGGCATCTCTGGGAAGGGATTCTTCCTATCCCTAGTTAGCTGTTTAGGAAAGATAGGATGAGTATGTAGTCACAGCTCCAGGAGATGTGTTTCCACAACATCCTTCCAAGAGGGAAGCTTCTTATGAGCTTCACTCTGTTGTATCTGTGTCTACTCCACTGAGCTAGCGCAGGCTAGCTACAAACCCTTCCAAGTGGTGTTTCCAGTTTTATAGGTCCAGAGGCAATCTCTTTTTATTTGAGTATTATGTTGTTTTGCTTCAGTTGTCCTCAGATGAGTTATTCCTAATTTACGTAGGTGTTAGTGAGAAAAGAAACAATACCTAGGCTCAATACTTTTGCTTTAAATGCCTTTACCTTCATCAAAATAGCTTAATAAAATGCAAGTAGGCAGAAATGAAAATATTTCTTAAGTTGTTTTTGGAGATACTTCAGAAACTGCTGTGTGTGTGTGCAGTATGGCTTTTGGGGGTTTTTTTTAGAAATGAACAAAATTCATCGGCATAGCAAAATGTGCCTTGCAATGTACTAAATGAGAAACCTGACTTCTAAACAAGTAGAGGCTATGGAGGCTATTTTTTCCTAATTCTCTGTTACTGACCTTGTAAAAGGCCTATTAAGAAAGAGTCAGTGTTGATCACTTTTACCGCAGTAACAATTTATGAGACTATTATCTCACATAATCCAAATAGGTAGTGTTATTCTGCACTTAGTGCTACAGTTCTTCTTTTGTGCTCAATAAATGACTAGCTGCATTATTAACAAGTATTTATATAGAGGCCCCTAGTTTAGTTAATATTTCTGTGGGTGAGAATCTGATAGTACCAAAACCAGTACAAATGCAGGAAAAAAACCCCCATAAAATAATGATCTAGAAGATTATAGAAAAGGTTAAACCTGTTTGAATAACAGAGGAACGGTTATTAAAACACTAGGTATCCTTCAATGTGTAACCATTACAACATGAATGGTAGTACAAAGCCCTTATAGTCTTCTCTTGGGCTGTAACAGAGCCTGGAGTCTCCACTTCTGAAACCTCTGGCTTACCTTCCCCAGTATGCTGATTTCAGTGCAAGTATCCAAATGTTCACCTTTCTGTCCTGATTTTCCCCTCCATCTCCTATTAGTGATAGTTATCTTTTCCTCCTGTCAGTTTGCCCTTGATTGCTTCTCCTCCACGTTCATCTCCAAAGTATATGCTACTGTCATATTTTGATTCCTCAGTATCATATCTGTTGCGTAGTCTTCTTCCTGTATAAAATTATTTTTCCCTCCAGTGATATATCTGATTAGTATTCACCACTTTAAAAAATGGTTCAGTTTTACTCTCCCTATGGACTTTCCTTTAAGAGTGTTTACTTCAGGTAAAGGACAGATTATGGTATCATGTTGTAAAATCCTGATAATACTAATAGATACCTCTAAGGGACTCAAGCCTGTCCCTTTTTAATGGGTATTGAGCATGTGTCCCATAGCAATGAGTTTATTAGAAAGAAAAAGTCAGATGAAAAAAAAAGTAAAGCTAGCTGTATATATTAGAAAATTAGAATTATCAGTCTATCAGTCTAGATTCTGTATGCAGTTCCAGTTGCTCTGCAGACAGTAATGGGGTTACACTAGTGTGAAAACTGAATCAATAAAATCAACTACATGGCCTCTGAATGATATAACATATTGCATGGCATAGAATATTGCCCTATATGTTAGTTCCAATAACACCAAGCCACTGTTGATGCAGTATAGAAAGGGGCCAGAAAATATATTGGTGATTATTTCTGTTTCTCTGAGTGTGACTGACATATGCTGCTTGTATTTTACTTGGAGTATAGGATTATTGATAGAGAATTAACAGTAGTCATTATAGCTTTATATCTAGTGATGTCTTTTACTTTCCAGCATGCTGCAATGTATGTTTTTGATGAGCTTGACCTTGGACTGGTTGCTCTGTGTGGAACGTTTGAAATCTACTGGAAACAAAACTTTGGCATATAATGAGACAGCCCATTTGCTGCAGTGAGTGTGCTGTTGTGAACAAGTTACCCTGGTTTCCAGTGGCATGTTGGGTAAAGACTGCGGAGCCTGAGGTCTCCATGCATGGAGCCATACCCTCAAAATCCTTCCTACCAGCTCTGCATGTACCCAGCTGTGCAAGTTGGATACAAATTACGGAGGAGCAAATAATACAGTGTTCATTACAGAAAGATTTTATTGAGTCTGAGATGACAGAGAGAGAACTACAGAAATGTTGTCAAATCTCTTGTGGCAAAACTGGGAGCTGCTGCTGTCAGGGCATCACTGTGAACAGTTCTGAAATTAAGCTGGTGGGTCCCAGATGGTCTGAAAGGGTTCACAAAAGGTTTGCATCTTCAAGTGCTTTGAGGACAGACTGTGTACCTGACCAAGTCCAGTTTTCTACACAGGCCACATTGCTTTTTTTCTCTCTTATTGTATGTGATTGTTAGCTGCTGAATGTAGAGAAGAAGGTCATGCTGGTTGTTGTAGTTGCAGAGTTGGGCTTTCTGACAGTTGTCCGAAGGTCGGGATGCTTGTTCTTTTATTATCTGTCTGGAGTGTAAATAAATAAATGAAATACATTGAGGCAAAAAATCCCAAACTATAATAGTTCAGAGTATCTTTTCAGATGAAATGGCACTTTACTCCCATACAAAATGTTGCACAGAAGAACATGAGGAAAACATACCAATTTGGCTTCTTTTGAAAATGCTCTCTTAAGACTGCCAACTTGGAAAGCAACTGAAATAAGCAAGGGGAACCATTGATTGTTACACATGGTGTGACAGCTAAAGTGTCTTCTTTAAAGGAGAATAAAGTTCTTCAATAGCTCTTCTCCATCAGTACAAATTGCTTTAGAAAGCAATTTGCTATATGCTGACCAGAATTAATAAATTGAGTTATTGATGTAGGATCCAGGTCAGCACCTAAACTGGAGGGGAGACTTAGGTGCATAGTGCCTTGCTCAAACAGTATGTTTTCTTTCTCTGCAGAAACTGTATTTTCTCTGAGATACACAGCTCATACTGACTCAGCACTTGAGATAATGAATCTTTTTCTCAGGCTGAGGTTTCTGTGTATCAGCAACATCATAATATATTGAGGCTTAGACTGATAATGGTACTAAGTAATCATCCCTTTAAAAACAGGCATTACTTTGATGAACATTAACATGAATATCAGTGTAAGTACAGGGTGTGCTTAGTACCATTTAACATGACCTTCATTTTGGTAACAGCTCTAATTAGGTGGTATTTTGTAAAAGCTGACAATCGGTTGTGTTTGCATTACTATAGTACCTTGTGGATTCTGTTTATGTGCAATTTTGTGACTTTCACTCTTTCTTTATTGTTTTTGTCTTATACAATGAGTTCAATCCCTTGAAAAGATGAAACATCCACAAAATATTTAAGTGTGTCCTTACATGTGTGCTAGGAGAAGAGTGCACTTCAGGTCTGTGGGTTCAGTCCCAGGGCAGTGTAAGTCCACAGCTCTCTGACAGGGCCATCTGCACTCTTCCAGAGGAAGAAAAGACATCAGTTGAGCTGCATCAGCTCCCTGAAGCAGTGTACCACAAGGTCTCCTGGACACTAATGCTGCCCTAGGAAAGAGGTGATAATATACCTGGAATAACATAACTTAAGCTTTGAGGTTTTTGCCATGCTTTCAGAGGATTTGCTTGTGACTTGGTTGGGTTTTACAATTATCTCAAGTTTATCAGATTGAACTAACACATCAGAAAAGCAGACTTTTCCATCCACCACCACAACAATTAGAGCAAGACTGGTTCTTTAGGTCCAACATCTTTTTAAGATGTGCTGCATGTTTGTGTAAGCATAAGGGGCCTCACAGAGTAACTTGAATTTCTTTGTCACTTTTTCTTCCTTTGTTATCTTGTCTTGGGAGTGAAAGTAAATCTTGTATCTTCTTGTGACTCTTGCAAGTGTTGGATTCAGTTCTGTTGACGTTACTGTTGAAGAGATGCAGTGTGATTTTAATCCAAAGCTATTTTTTTGTATACTTCCCCTTATTCAGGGTGTGTGCATACCCTTTACTTTCTCTTAAACCTACACCTGGTCTGTGCATGGAACTGCTCTTAAGTAGGCTTTAAGGGAGTCAAGTCACACAAGAGGGTTAAAAATCATCAGATTCAAATACTGTCTTGTGCAGTGGCAGAGAATCAGGTCTGGCCTTCCTATTAATTGTACTGTTATTTCTGTATTGGACACAGTGAGGACAATTGTTCATGTTTGTGAGATGTTGAAAAGCAGACTACTATGGAACATAAAAATGCCTCATTTGCAGTAGTTTAAAACATAATTAGGACTTCCTCCTTCTTTTTAAAGGAGCCTTTAGGGTATTTTGGGGTCACATATAAAAATTTTCATTTCAGCTATTAGTTCTAAAAATCTACTTCTTAGTGAAAGTTCAGATTCTCTCAGTTTTTGATCATGTAGGATTGTGAGGCTTTAGGGAGGATTCCTGTTCATGAAACACATGACATTTTTCATCACTGATAAGATTCTGTATAATGCAGATATGAATAAGTCAAGTCTGCCTCTGCAAACATCAATGGGGTTTAACAGGAATTAATAGCAATTGCTGATTAAGGAAATAGTACTGGTTTTTTATTTTTTTCATTGTAATTTTAGTTTAACAAACCCATGGCATCCAAGATTCTGGATGTCTAGATTTCTCCAGAAAATTTAGAAAGTGCTGTTTGGAGATCTGTGAAATTTTTTTGCCCTTGTGTGCTGTTATATATTATCTTTTATTTATCAAAAGGTAATTTGAAGCTTTCCTTCCTTTTCTTTTAGTGTACAAGGAATTAGTAGCTTAAGGACACTGATATTGAAGATCAGCTATAAGGTCACATATTTTTTTCCCTCAAGCAGAAGAGGGAGAATTGTTTGGAGACATGGTCTCTGGCTCTGACACATCCTTAGAAATGAAACAATTTGTCAGAACTCTTGCAGATGAGAATGAGAAGAAGGAAAGGATGAACTACTGATGAAAGGAGAAATACAGAGTGACTGAAGCTCTACTCTGAGCATATCACTTTATCTGAAGCACTCTCATTACAAACAATTGCTGAATGTCTTTTCTATTCAAGGTCAATAAGAATAAAAAATTAAGTTTGCTAATCAGATGAGAACTTCATTACTTTGTTTCAGAGACCAAGGCACACATCATTTTTAGCTCCAAAAGTCATGCAGTTTAACTTCACAAGGCTAATTGGAAAGTTTGTTAAAAAAAAATAAATTAGAAATGTATGTTTTTAAAGGTAGTAACAAGAAAGGTACAGAGAGCGCTTCAGCTTTGAACAGGGTAAAATATGTTTAAGAACCGATTAAATTTTTTTTAAAAAATTATGCCTATTTTTACCAAAGATATTTTCAACCCAATAATATGTAATAGAAGAGTGCATAATCGAGCATGGCAAAGACCATTGTGTTCCTGAGTTAAGGGTGCATTAGTGTTTCTATTACAATCTTGTGTATTTTATGAGAGAAAATGGTTATAGTAATTGGTCCCAGACTGAAATGTAGCTTGAAAGATTGAGACCTGAGATCACAAGTTATATTTTTTGTAATGTATTTTGGGAATTACTTAAACTACTGTCATTTGTTTATGGTATACTTGATTCCCAAGGTCCCAGTTAAGGTTCACGGTAGCTTTAAAGGCAGTTTTGTATAAACAGGTAGGTAGGGACAATACTCCTGCAAGTAGCTTACAGTCTCATAGTCTCCACTAGCAGGTTGCAATTTAAATAGATGCTTAATCCCACTAGATCGGGATCTTTGAGTATTACTAACTGAAAGCATGGGTCCGAAATTCCACTTAGACATACTGAGATCTTTGTGCTCACTGAGAGCATAAGGATTAGCATGTCCATCCTGTGTCCAGAGGGCTAGCTTTGAGGTATTTGCTGGCAGATAGGACTGTTGGGTGCTTGTTCTTTGCTCGTCAACTGTGCAGGCTGGCTCAGGTGAAGCAAGAGCCTATTCCAAATCCCCTTATATGACCTCCTTACTTGCATGTGCTCCGGCATGCCTCTGTTACTGACTCCACTCTTGTGTGGAGCAACATGAGGAATATTGTCATGTAAGCCAAAAAGTCATGCTATATTTCTCAGCTTAGAGAATTCGCTTGAAACTTGAGGCCAGGCTGTAAACTGAGTAACAAAGCAAATTGTTCCTATTGTTCCACACAAAGCTCTTTAGGTTATCTTTGACTCATGCTTCATGATTTGTAACCTTTCTGTGGCAAAGCAGAGCACCCTGTTAGGAATGTCTCTAACATTCACTGACTGTCCTTCAGAAAAGGAAGCCCAGTTCTTTTCTCAATTGGGTTTTTATTTTGAGTTGACTTTGATTACTTCATTTGAGATTACTGCTTGCTTGGACTGAAGAGAAATAGGCTCAGGTTGTTTTTATTGCTGAAAGCAAGATGGGTTCTCCATACCTTGTTCTGTTCCTACCCGTATCTTGAGGACAAGGATGTTGATTTACCCTTGGCATCTAACAGTGTTATTCCAGGAACAAGTATTAGCTTTGAAAGCAAGGAACTGAACTTCACATTGATATATTTTCTAAACTATTATTTTCAAAAATGAGCATGAGAACAGTTTCTTTTTCAGCGTGAATGAGATGTTACTGTTGCATTTGGCCTGAGGTATTTATGATTTACTCCACAGCATCAAAACAAACTTTATAAAGAGTTTGTCACAGAGTCTCAGGTAGTTATCTACTTACTGCTGAAGAAGAGATATCAGATAGGAAGAGCTACACAGAATTTTTATATACAGAGAGACAACTGTATATGAGAGATTGTGTTACTAGGAACATTTGTCTTTTCATAATGTTAGAATGTTGAAAAGCTTTTTATGCTATGTATTAATTTTTGCAAATTGCTTGCCAATTTAATATCAGCAGCATCTAAACAGTAAGTAATTGCTTATGATAATGAGTGCAAACTAATTTACTGGAATATGTTAATATTCACAATGCACTTTAGAACAGCAGGGTATTCCAAAAATACTACTCTCTTGTTTAACTGCAGTGTTTAGGTTGCATTGCTATTACAAATGCTAGCAAAATCATGACAAAGCCAGCTTGACATTGAATAGCCATCTTACTGAGACTCCGGCATGTATGAGCAAGGAATATGTAGTATCCTTTGAGAACTGAACAGAATACGAACAAAACCTTCTAGATTTAAATAATGAATCTTAATTTCTGGCTGATGCTCTTTAGATGAGCATTTGTAAGACAGACAAAGAGCCTTCTTTCCCTTATGACTTGTAAAATTTAATTTAACACATTTCAACTCAAATAGCATACAACCATTTTTATAATATTTGGGTATCTTCAATGGATTTACTTTTTGGGTGAGACGTAGAAATATTTCTAGAAATGTTTTCTGTGAATCTGCAAAAGAAATACTGTAAAGCAGGAGTCCTCAAAACTTTTAAGTCAGTATGCCTTAGCTGATTTTGCAAGACTGGTTTTTAGTGTATTTGAGTAATTGTATTTTCCTTCTTTTCCTGGGAAATGTTCTGGTTTGGTTTGGTTAGAGTTGGTTTTTTTTTTTACAAACTTAGATGAATGCTTATTGGAAAATGGCTCATCTGTGAGCACATTTCTACACAAAATAATTTCCATATGCATTGGTATTACAGTTTTGATGGTTTCTAAGCATCTTTTTGTATTTTACTCTAAAGTGCTGTATTAAGGTAGGGCTTCCCAAACCACTGAACACTGATTCTCACTTCAGGAAAATAAAAGCAATCATAATTTCCTCCAGACAGATCTTTGGAAGTGAAGGATCTACTCAAAATCACTGCTCTAATTAGGCTGGGCTAGTCTTCAGAGGATGATTGACTACTCACCTTTCTTGCATTCATGGGTGAACTAAGTCACAGCTAATAGTACTGGCATATGAAGTGTCAGTTGACATTTGATTTAGTCCCTGTTGAGGTGAATGAATAGCTTACACCCCAAACTGTTGTGTCAGGTTCTCTCCAAACACTATTGTGGAATCCAGTGGTTAAACCATGCTCCCTAATTACTCAATTATGTAAAACAGTGAAAAACATAAGATGCCTATTTTTCACTGCAGCTCTTTATCTTATGAAGCTGGCAGTGAATCGTTGCTTACAAACAACAGCATAAGGACTTTCCAAAGAAGAATGATAGCAATTATCATAATGACAAGGCATGTAGCATTTTTGTGCCAGACCACAATTGGAAATCTATTATGTAGTAGAACAGAAAGGAGTAGGAAGGAAGTGAATTGGTCCAACCTGGCTAGCCCTGTTAGCTGTTATTATAACGGTCTAATAACCTTAAAGATTCAAATACAGCTGGATCTGTGTACCTCTATTAAACAATGTTTGTTTCATGTGCAAATTTGATAACATAAGTAAACATTGATGTCACATTTAATAGAGTATCGTTTGCAGCTGCTTGCTGGTTCTTATTTTTGGGCTTCCCTTGGGCCAACCAACCACATATTTTTACATCATATTCCTCTTTTACCTGATACTTTTCTGAGGTTTCAGTACATGGAATAGCAGTGAAGACTAGCTTTGTTTTTAAAATTTGAAGGTTTTTAAAATCAGTTATTACTTTGTGTATAGAAATAAAATGTCGTGAAATTTTGAGCTTGCTCGTGCTTGGAGTTAACAAGACAATACAATGCTACAAGACTGCAGTTAATGTGTAGCCTGCTCATCAGTCCTTCCCTTTGCCAGATCTGCCTCTGAGATGCCTCTGGCAACTGAACAGCTGCTTCAGTGGTGGTTCCATGTGCTTCAGGGAGGCTTAAGCTCTGTGTTTTCCCAAAGGTTTAATATCTTTCATTTCATTTCATTTTTTGTTAGAAGTAGAATGGTTGCTATTTTTACACTTCAGGATGTAACGTCTCTAAGAAACTATGCTTTTCTTTTTATTCTTCAGCTATAGGCCATATACGTCTACTTGAAAATGTTCAGAAATGCTACCACAACACTATTTTGTCTGCTATTAGTAATGGAGTAATTAGTAGGAGAGCATGCATGCCACAGAACTTTTTATCTTCACTACCTTTACAAACAGTATCAAACTTCATTGCACATTGTCCATAATACGACTTGCTATTTTGAGAAGAGCCTTAATCTCAGCAAACTCTGTAAACTGAACTGTTGCTAGTACCATCTTTCTGCTGCAAGTAATAGTAGCATCTTATCTTAGTCCAGCATCTGACATCTTTGTTGTGCTTGGATCCCTTTCAATGAATTTAACAGGCTTGCAGTTAGTGGTGCTCTAATTTTCAACATGTTTTGCATTTCTTCTAAGATAAGTTTTTACTACTTTTGAGAGCTAAGTATTTCAACATTTCTCAAGAGTAAATCATGAGAAGCACAATTTAGCAAGGAAGGTAATATAAATGTAATTTAAAAATAATTAAGTTAATGCAAGATAGGATAGCTGGAGTATTTTATTTAGTAAGGAAGCCAATAAGAAATAAAGACTTTAGCCTAGAAACGCACTAGACCTTTGCAGCCAGCCTCCTGTCCATTTTAACACATTTAAGTAACTTAAGGCCAGCTATTTCAAATGTTTGTATGTTTGTTTAAAGAATAGGGGTTTGATTTTTAAAGGTTGCCAGAAATGCTGCAATGCTTCTGAGAATCAAGAAACTGTTGTACGTGCTTGAATAAAAACATAACTTCAGGCACTCTGTTTTGCATGAAATACTGACTTTTAAAAAAATTACTTTTTTTGATGTTGGGTTGGTTATTTTTTTTTAAAAAGTACATTGCCTTTTGATAGACCTATGCAAAGAACATTTAATTTTAGATTTTCTACTGGTTTTTTTGGCCTATATTCACATCTGTGCAAAGCTGCTTTTGTGGGAGATGTTCAGATCCTGGTGCATAAGCAGTTTGTCTCCAACTTACAGGCTTCCTAGTTGACTCATCAAGCTTGGAAGCTAACAACTCAAGTTACTTGGCTTACAGAATTTCTAACTTTTGCCAGGTATCCATTGAGTTTGTAAGGTCCCTGGTCTGGAACCGTTGAGTTATTTCACATAAGCCACCAACAGATGGTAACAACATTTGGTCTCCATCGACCTGCATAATATTTGAGCTAATGTTCTAGTTTCTGCATCCTGTTACAAATCCCTTCAACTAACCAGCCCCTTAACTGCATTCATTTTGTATGTTGGCACAACTGATAAACCATAAGAAGAAAATCAGTGCATGTGCAGTCCATTTATTTTAATGAAATTTAATGTAACAGTAGTTAAATTGAAGTATAGGGCATTGATATTTCCTAATGTAAAGAGCATGGGGACCAGAACAGTCCTATTGCCTTTGAGAGTGCTTGAGTTTACTAATTTCAGTCTGATAATGCCTTTACATTCTATCTGTCCAGAAATATTTTTAATCTCATTGCTTTCTCATACGTGTTTCCCAGCAATGCAATTTCCACTTCTCTAGACACTGTTCAAGAAATTTATCTTTAACTATATGTTGACAAGGTTGTAGGAGGAATAAAAACTTCCCTTATTTTTAGACAATTGACTTTTAATTTCCATTTGACTTTTTGGCAAGCTTTCAGAGGCACACACGTATCATTGTTACCTTTAATAGAGTTATAATGGGTTAAAATGTTTCATGTTGAGTGCAGTATGACATTTGAAGCAGGCTTTGATTTCAGAAATATATCATTTTCTAACCATCTACATTACATAAAGGTGCAAGGCAGTAATGGGGAATTACTTGGCTTCCATTTCATACATAAATGTTCTAAATTCATTTTAAACAGCCATCCATACTGGAAAAGGTATAGGTAACAGGCAGACGGTAAAATTTTTAAACTGAGATATGCTGGAGAAGAACAATAATTCTCCTTTACCGGTCTGTGCCAGATTTGCATTAGAAAGACTGTACCCTTTCATAAAATAAATCATTGTTTTGGTATAAATGAACATACTAATGAGACCAACAAACCCAAGAACTTTTTTATTGTGGATGTTTCAAATAGAATTAAAGTAACTTTATGGAATCAGTGCCTAAATACTGTAAAGTTTATTGACATTCAGTAAATCAACTCATGTTTTGTTAATAAGTCAGATGTACAAATACTCTAATTTCTTCACTCTTTTAGGAGTGCTTTCAGCTAAGTCTTGCCTAGCTAAGGTCTTTCTCAAAATTATATTCATTTTAAACACAATTGAAAGCTCTTAGTTTGATGTGCCTACTCAAACCAAGTACTTTACTCCACTGAAGTGATCTAATCTATATTAATAGGGTCATTCAAGATGTAAGATGCTACTTGATTTAAGATATTAGAATCACTCCAGTTGTGAAATCCTTTTTAACCATCTCTGTCATTTATGAAGTTAAGAATGATGCTAACTTTTAATACTGATGCGTAAGAGTTGTTCTTCATAGGCATACACATCTGTTGAGCCATCATTATTCATAAATTTTAGTTGTTTGTCCCTTATTGGTGTTACTGAAATCAATAGAACTAGAAATCCTTGTTGTAGACAAATATATATTTTGGCTTCAAAAATGCACAATTTTATTCCAAAAGCAGCAAAAAGAATTAATCCTGATTTTTTTATGGAATGGTGCATTTTTTCACAAATGTTACTCTCTCTTGCTGAAAGAATCTAATAGCTTCTGTTCCTTTTTCCACCCAGAGCTTCTGATCACAGTTCAAATGCATGGCACCATTGTCTGGCTAGTGTAGCACACTGACTGTATTGACTGGCCCACCAACATACAAGTACCAAGTACCCTGCAGGCCAAGCAAAAAGTGTAGCAGTTGAGCCCTTCATATTTCTTTTTTACACGGTCATTGATTTTTCATTAAACAGCTAAGAGTATATTTTGTTTGAAATTTCCGCGTAACCCTCTCTCAAATTTGGCTGAACTTGACTATTAGATTCAAAAGTTATTGGAGGATGAGCAAGGACAGTGGATATGTTGTGCAGCTCCATAAGATTATCCTCCACAGAGAAACTTTCTAAAAATAAGACTTCATATTTGAAACTGGGAAATTAAAATTATAAGAGCAATTGGAACTGGAATGAAGTATTTTTCCCCCACTTTATTATGGTATGCATTGTAAAATATAAACGATGAAGTAAAAAGGACAAAGACAGAACCAAGGAGGGTTTGTATTTGTAAAGCACCTTTAACATTTAAAGTGTCTTAAATAAGTTTGGCAATCTCTTCACATGGAAAAAACATTTTTCTCTTGCATTACTGGGAGAGATATGATGTGATGTAGTTCATGGAGAAACATTCCACTGATTTCTCAGCAAATGCAGAGAATTTACTGGAATGAGACCATGCTTCAGTCCAAGTGGCTGAAGCCAAAGGTGGAGTCACATATTTGTCAGTTGAGCCAGTGACCAATGGCAGGTTGAACACTCCTTTTAGCCAAGAGACCATTGCCAGAATGTCACATTATGGGAAGACCCTTGGGATCAATTTAGACAGATGAGAATGCCACCTACAAAACATTTACCAGGTCATGGTACTGTCCGAATACCATTGCCAAAGACTGGAGGAAAGGAGGAGTAAGAAAGTAGTGGTTTCTGGTTTTCTGTTTATCTTGGTTTGTTTGTTTTTTGTTTTGTGCATATACATATGTGTGTGTTTGGAGAGGAAGCATGATGTAGAGCTGATTAAGCTATCTTTAGCAACTCTTGAGGAAAAAACTTTGCTGCTGTGTTACTGCCTTGAATCTGCAATAAATGTCATTGCAAAGGCCAGGATCCTCAGCTTGACTTCAGACTGTGTTGTTCTATTACCACCTAGACCTTTACCTGAAGACAGCTCTTGGGGATAGCTGAATATAATAAACCATGAACAGCACTATTTTATAGATCTCTATGAAAACTTGGATATAATGTCATGAAAAGCCTTGTAGGCTCTGATAAAGCAAATCAGGATCTCTGTAGCGGTTTGGGAAGAGAAGTTCTATAATACAGTGTAAAGTTGTGTTTGAATTAATAGCAGCTACATAGTGTGATTTCTGTTCATCAATGGATATAGAAGGCTATGTCTTATCTCTACCTGTTTAATACTGGCATTGACTGTTTAAAAGATAAACTGGAAGAGGCAGCAGACAGCAGCAATGAGGTGAAGCATCATTTGTTTCAGCATCTTTTCTATACTGAGGATACTTCTTTGTTGGCTTATTTTAATGAATTGCTTCAGCTGATGATTATGCTGGTTGAGGTCTTAATCATCTAGTTATTGTCTCAGAGAAACTAGCTTCTCAACCATAACTTTTAAGACATGCCCTGTGCTATGAAATAGGGTCCAATTCTAGACTACGATCAGCACAGTATTAACCTGTGCAGAGAGTACAGATGCTAAGGTAACCTTACAGATAGTGTTGGAAGTTTGGAGATTCAGCTAGCAGCAGTCACTGTAAACGTGATGTGGCATCAGTCTCTTGTACAGAAAAACTGAATTTTAGACCTTAGCTGTAGCATAGTGAAAGGTGGGTGCTGCAGAAGGCTGATAGTAGGCAGATAGACATTCTCTGTTTTCTTTGTTTTCATCAGCATCTTTACCTGAAGTGGCAAGATGATAACATTAATGAAGATATTAATAATTGCTGGTTTGGTCACTGAGTCTTCTTAAAGATACTCTGGTAGAATGGAAGATCAATGAATAAAGTAATGGAGTTACTACGGAATTATGCTCTGCAGTTTGTGATCTTACAGTTGACAACTGTACCAGCATGATAAGACTGCTAGCAAGAGTCATAGTTTGACCATGCAGCCAGATTG
The DNA here is from genome assembly GCF_000695765.1 of Mesitornis unicolor. Lineage (NCBI taxonomy): Eukaryota > Metazoa > Chordata > Aves > Mesitornithiformes > Mesitornithidae > Mesitornis > Mesitornis unicolor. Next base: position 37,545 of record NW_010186611.1, on the reverse strand, counting down.
GTTTGAGGACCTAACTAGAAACTGTTTTGAGTGATGCTCAGTTTTGAGGAAATTGATAACCCTTTATGGTTTGCCAAGCTGAGTGTGGTTGAAGTAACATCATAAATGAACTTCTAGACCCTATTATCCACGAGTCTAAGAGGAACCTGACAGAAAAATGAGACATTTCCATTCTTACACCTATGGTTCAGGCTTTTTAGAGAGCTGCAGGCAATAGTCCATTTGAAACTCTCCTTCTTCCCCATCCAATACACCTCTTCTGCTGTGAAACAGACTGTACTTAGAGAAGCCTCATGTCGTCATAGCAGCAAAGCAGTTACAATCCATGTTCAGGCTCCTGCCCGGATTAGTGAGAGAGAGTGTACCAGGATGCCTTCAGGAGGTGTTTAATTGAATCTGATCTTTAGTTGAAATACTTCTTCCAGCAACTCTTCCCTTCTTCTTCCCATGGTTAACCCTAATGGCCATTCCCTCCTCACCTCAACTCTGTGGCATATATTCTCTGTTCTGTGTAAATAATTAATAACACATCACAGTCTAAGAAGAAACACTCTTTAAAGCCTTTAACCACCCTGTAAAAACTGGAATGTGGTCTACCCTGAGCCTTCTTGTCTGTAGTCTGAACAAACCTAATTCTCCCAGCCTTTCCTTGTATGTCAGGCTTCCCAGTCCTTTGATCATCTTTGTGGCCCTTCCCTGGACTCTCTCCAGCCTGTCCACATCATTTTTGTATAGTAGGGACCAAAACTGAACACATTATTCCATGTGTGGTCTGACAAGTGCTGAGTAGAGTGGAATAATGACTTCTTTATCTCTGCTGGTGATATCCTTGTTGATTCAACCCCAGCTTTCTTTGCTGCAGCAACATGCTGTTCACTCATATTAAGCTTGTCCACCAGAACTTCCAGGTGCCTTTCCACAGAACTGCTCCCCGGCTGGGTAGATCCCAGTCTGTGCTGCATGCCTGGATTATGTTTCCTCAGGTGCAAGACCTTACACTTATCCTTGTTGAAATTCATAAGGTTCTTGTTAGCCCAGACTTCCAGCCTATTCAGGTCTTCCTGCAGGGTGGCTCTTCCTTCCAAATTGCCCACTTCCACACTCACTTTGGTATCATTAGCAAACTTCATCAGGGTACACTTGATCCCATCATCCAGATCACTTATGAAGATATTAAACAGTGATGGGTCCAATATTGATCCCTGACCCCTATTTCAATTTGAGATGAGCTTTTTCTTTTTTAACTGCATCTCTGTCCACCCTGACAATGTCCCTGTAGCTCTCAATGGGTATTCGTCTGCTTTTCTATCTCTGGTACACTTCTCTTTTGGTTTTGAGCAGACTCAGAAGCCTGAAGTTAAGCCAAGGTTGTCTCTTGCTCCACCTATTTCTCTTACCTTTAAAGGGGATCAACTGATTTTGTGCTTCCAGGAGAGCACTCTTGAAAAACTACCAGCACTCACTAGCTCCTTTATCCTCCATGGAAACTTCCCATTGATTCCCTTCCATTTGAGCTCTGAATGAGCAGAAGTTTGCTCTTTTAAAATCTAAAACCTTTGCCTCAGTACTCACCTTCAGTGTGCTCAGCAGGATCCCAAACTCTACAATACTGTGATTACTGCAGCCAAGGTTGTCACTAACCAAGTTATTACAAAGCAAGTTTTCTTGGTTTGTGAATAGCAAGTATCAGTAGCAGTAGAGTAGCAGTGCTTCATTTCTGGTCGGCACTTCTAACATTTGTATGAGCAAGCAGTTCTCTACTCATTCCAGGAACTTGATGGATGACATGTGAGCTGCTGTATTATTCTTCCAGCAGATATCTTTTCTGGAACTTCTGCTTGGACAAGAGGAAAATACATAGATAAAAATTTAAAAAGTAGTGTTAATGGAGATTTATATGCTCCCCTAAACATAGCAAGTATGATTAGTGCCGCTACATAGATATTTGTGCAAATATAAATATATATATAAAAATATATTTATATTCATATTGTAAAGTTTTCATTCTTGGTAATTAATAGCAGCCTGCACAAATAGTCTCACTGGATTCAGCAGGTTTATCAATGCAAGTAATTACATACCAGTGAGAATAAGAGGGTTCACATTCTAGCCTAGAATGAACTAAAGTACCAATAACATACAGAAGGAAGAAAATTACATTATTGGGTAATTTCTTGTTATAAGTAGCAATGCTTACCTTTTATATTTTTATAATAGTTAAAAATTGCTTTACTATTAAGGAAAAGGTAGCTAGTAGTTTTTATTACTGATGTTTACAGGCATCAGTCTTTAGTTTTCCAGCTATAGAATGTGATGGAATCATAGTTCATTGGAGTCCAGAGCTCAGTCAGAGCATTGCTTTCACTTAATCGAAATCTGAAACCTGATGCGAATGTTGAAAATAAACATTAAGTTACTAACATTATATGGGGAAAATGCAAGTATGTACATCACCTTTCAGTGTAATATACCTTAAACAGAAAATTTGGGTGAACATGAGGAAGATAGAAAGCTATTGATTTGTTTTTGATTTGAGCTAACTATTAAACTACATCAGATGTGACTTCAGAGCAATAAATACTGAAAAGCTTTGCAGTCATACACAGTAATAGATACAGTAAATGGGTACTAAACAAAATATTTATCTGCTTAATACTGTAGAGGTAAGCAGATGTCCTTGAGTTGCTGCCAGGCTGTGCTGAAATGAATGCACTATTTCATAAAGATGAATTTTGCAAACAAGTAGGACTTGAGAGACCGAGCCCATTAAAAAACATTACTGTATCTTGACCACTGGCAGTTTGTTACAATAGGAATCATGCTTTCACAGTTAAGAATTTCAAAGAGCTGTATAGACATTTTTCCTAAACATTGTGTAGATGCATAGATGCATAAAGAATTACGCCATAAATTCTGTGGCTGAGGGATAAAACTGGCATGTTACAAACTTGCCTGCTTACAAGTACTGTGCTGATGGCATTGCTATTCTTGACATTCTAATTCTGCTGCTTTCAATTCTCTTGAGATGATAAACCCCAAACAACAAAGTGCCATAAGCTAAAAAAGAGAAGGAAGATGACTGGTTTTTAGTGACAGAGTTCTCAAAGAACAGGAGAGACATTATAAGGTTTGTCAGAGAGCATAAAAGCCTTTATGGAGCAAGTAAATTAGGCTTCCTCTGTTGTTTCTTAACGGATCCAACATTGATGGGAAACAGTGGTTTTGAACAACTGCTCAGTTTCTAGCTTTTAATAGTTAATGGGAGGTTGGACTATAAGATGAGATCAATCCCAGAGTAATAAATTTTACATTATTATATTTGTCTTTCTTGAAACATGAACACTAGAGGACATATTCTCAAATGGCTTCCGACCCATTTTTTTCATAATTAATACAGGAAATACAAAGAACGTGACTCCCTGTACAGCTTAGACAGAGGCAGATCTGTATTCATCAGCATGGATTAATTAGCCTGTTATCAGACACGCAATTAGTTTGAAGAGCTACAAAATGGACAGTTATAAAGAAGGAAAAGCTTTGTCATAACAAACCATAAGCCACATGTTATCATGGATAAAAGATAAGTTTTTTAACTTTGATGTTGATTCTAACTAGTTTAAGATTTACAGCTACATTTATCCAGCCCTACTGACATTGACGTTGGCTTCAATGCAGCAGCACTATGTAATGAATTGCTCTTCATTGGTTTATTTGAAGGGCAGTATTTAGCAAAAAACTGCAGCAAAGAGTCACTCTGAATAAGAACAACAGAGTCTCTCATTGTTCAGATTTGGAGCCTTACTTTTGGGTCACTGTATTCAGAATGACTCCACCATCGCTTGGCAGGCTTTTTCTTTGTCTTCTATATTGGGTAAACACATCTGTTATGACCAAGAAAAGGAGAATTATGCACTCCCACTTAAATCTTATGTACTGTTCTAACAGTTTCATCTGTGACATTAAGGTGTAAGGCATTGTTTTTTCTTAGCCTTCTCATTTTTGTTACTTATAAGAATCTCATTCGTGACCTGACACTTCATATTTTATGAAGTCAATGGAAAGGCTGTTTCTGTTCTTAATGAGCTTTGGATCAAGTCCTCAGTTTTTCATCAGTGCAGAATAAATCCTTTCACTGCAGACACCAATGCAAGATATACTGTATGAAGGTCCAAACTCCTCAGTTGGCTCAAGATTTGAAATCAACACTAGCAGCAAAGAGAACTCGGGGACCATCAAGAGTGATATTACCTGTTTCATGTATCCTTGTTTTGGGATGTACTAGAACTGGAGCTTCAACCATAATTACTGAATAGCATGCAACAAATTATTGTGCATTTCAGAGCATGTCATATGAGGAAAGCAAGGGTGGGAGAGCAGGAGATGGGGTTTTGCCACACACAAACCTAAACCAGACACTGTTTGCACATGTCCATAACCAAGCTCTTTTAGGCACAGCCTCTATCTTCACTACACTTGCATAACTCGTTATAATGATGATAAATCCTGAATTCACTTAGAGTGTAAGTGAAACCCGAGATATCAGATCTGTTACTGTGTTTGTCTTTGCTAAAGAGAGTTGACAAGTTTCTCTTAAACACATGCAGGTTGGTATTTTGCCATCAAGAGAAAAGCCAAGAGATCTATTTGAAGCAAAGTGCAATCTTGCAAATGTGTTGGTATAAAATGAGCTTTACAAGTTTTTTTGAGTGCTATGCAGAGTGCATAAAATATTGCAAATTGATAGTACAGGAAGATACCTAATAATTAGGCATGCAATTCCATAAAGGAATGTTATAAATAAATACAGGATATAGTCTGAAAAAGACCAGGTGACCTCTTTGGTTTGAGACTGACACAAAGCAGTTGAGTAAGATTCTGAGACACTTGGAAGTTGAATGAGTGGTGTAAATACACAGCTTTTCTTGGTTTTGACATTAAAAGCCTACATGTTCAAGAGATTTTAGATCCTTTTGTATGTTCACAGTATTTTTAGTCAATCGTGAAAGGAAGTAAGAAAATGACAATTATGTTATGTACTATCATCTCCTTACATGGACATAAGAAGTATGTAGTGAGAGCATTCCATTGCATGGAATAATCTGAATTACATTTAATAAAATTGAGAGTAGCCATACAGTGAGCCAGCTTAGGACAGATAGTAAAATTAGACATCTGTATTTACAGTGTACTGATATATCTCCCTAAGCTTTGACCTATCTTCATAGGAAAGAAGTGAACAGCTTGTAGTGACTTTACAAATGAAAGATCAAGTGCATGCACAATTTGCCTGCTGTATGTTGTTGTTAGGATACAAGCTTTAAATGGACTATGTCCAGATATGCCGCTATTTTAGTTCAGAGGAAATATTCTGGTCATCAGGTTAAACACCTGAGTGCTAAGTGGTTTCAGATTACAACACTTGTTTAAAACAGATTATAGATTTGTAAGTGCACATTGAAGATAATGTGCAAAGATTTCCACTCTTAGAAGTTATACATTGAGCATTATTCAAATAAGCCGTTGCTTTCTTAGATGGTAGGCTGATATCTTTTTGTCCTGACATGACAAGTATGTTTCCATTTATTATCCTCATCTGTCACAAGCTGATAAACCTCAGGTCTGTAAGTCTTACCTGAATATATTTGTTAACGACTTGCTTCACTGGGTACGATGACGTATCATATAGTGCATATAGTTTTCATTGTGTAAATAAGGAGCTGCATTTTTTTGTCAATTTAACTGGAATTACTTGATTTATTCTCCACATCGGCCCGGTTTGGGAAAGCATTTGGTTCCACTCACCCCTGTTCTGCACTTCACAAAAACACATTCTTCAAGCATATGCTTAAGAACTCTCTTGAATAGATATGCATTTCTGAATCAGAGCTATGGTATTTTAAGTCGCTGCATATGCAATTATGTCATATTCTGTGTTGATTTCACTATATAAAAAGCACTAATATTTCACTTGCTGCAAAATTTTCAGAGATAAAGACCCCTTCATGTTGAAATAGATTCTTGTTTGCTTCTATGAATCCATTTGCTATATGAGAACATTTTGATTTTTGTAGAGTGTATGATTTCCATGTTGGTTTGCATTGGTGCATGTGAGCTAATTATCTTTATTTCTGTTTTACAGCGGGAACAACATATATCTTTAGCAAAGGTGGTGGACAAATTACTTACACGTGGCCGCCTAATGATCGGCCAAGCACTCGTGCGGACAGACTGGCAATAGGGTTTAGTACTGTTCAAAAAGAAGCTGTGTTGGTACGAGTGGACAGTTCTACTGGGCTTGGAGATTATTTAGAGCTGCATATCGTAAGTATTATTAACAAATGCATGATATTTCTTCTTGTCTTGGTTGTTCTTACATTTGTGAGTTTTTTTATTTCTTTTAATGTAATTATAGAAATTTGTTAATGAACCTTTTAGGGTCGATAATGAACTAAATGATAATGGCTTATAGTATTTCAATACAATACTGTACATTGTCTCATTCTCAAAATGCTTTTTTACAGTGCTATTTTATATGTCTTTTCATTTAAAAGTCATACCATGATATGCAATCTAATTACATAAAACAGGATTTAGCAATGTCAGAGGAAGGCACATTAATCATGGAGGATTTAATCTGGAATCTGCTGGGGGAATTACAGTGTATCTCAATTGACTGTGCTTATTGTTAATACTAGAATTTATCCTCTGATTTCACCATTTCTTTGTGTTGATAAATCTTAAGCAGAAAGCAAGACTGTCAAGCTAGAAAGTCTAAAAAAGTAATTTCAGCTGCCTTAAAGCAAATAACTAGCAATCAAAATTGAAAGCATCTGGATTTTTATGGCAACATAAATAAATGATCAGTTGAGATAAACATGACTAGGGCAGTATAAAATCTTCCTGTTAAAATTAGTCTCAACTTTGTTAATGTATTAGTTTGATTTTGATTTAGGAATCTCTCTACTTTCAGGAACAGAAGAGTTCCTTTTGAATGAAATTACTTATTGATCTATAACCAATTACACTTTTACCCTCAGAAAACATTCAGCAGTGATTATTTTCAAAATTAGAGGAAATTACAGCATTCAATCTTCCCAGGCTCTTTATTTCTGTAAAGGCACTCTTGCATTGTGGATCAAGGTGATTTTTTTTTTTATTTACTGGCTTGAGTAAATAAGTGAAGAAAGAAGGCCTTAAATAAAATTCAGAGGTTGTCTTTACCCTTCTCTTACATTGAAATGCATGGACAAACTGGCTGGCTGGCATTGTACAATCTTAATCCAAAAATGTGAACAAAGCAACTTCTCCCAGGTGCCAGAAAAGCTGAAAGCTTACATTTTTCAAGGCTAGTACTGTGTTGCTGAAGAGAATTTAATTATTTGCTTTCCAAAGCCACATCTAACTTCAGGTGCCTAGTCATCATTTGCCCGTTTTTTAGTGTTCTGAGACCAGATTCACTCACTGTGGTCAAGAGTGTTCCTTTCTTCTTACAGTGTTTTCTTTTTCATTAGCATATTAATAAAAATTAATAAAAGCATATTTTCTTGTAGTATTACTATAGCTGAAGTCTATCAAAACCATAATATTCATTAAGAACTAACCTTCTGCCTAGCTGTGATTTTTTCCATTTTAAAACAAACTTTGAGTTCATTAATTATGAGTTGGAGATCAAAAATTATTGCCTGCTCATAAGTGTTTCAAGTTTTGTTGGGTTTTGGTTTGTTTTGTTTTTTTTTTAATTCCAAATAAATCATATACCAATGCTGTAGAATAGATGGTAAAGATAAAAAAAATTAATAATTGAGAGTTTCCTATGGTCAGAAACACTACTAGGTTACTAGGGATGGGGAAAATAATAATTTACTGGTCTTTTGAAATTTCTGTAAAGCAGCGAAAGGCCCTTTTTCATCATGGACTGTGAGATGATCCTGTCCTCCTCCTATTGTCTTCACAAGAGGCTTCAGGAACCTCCCTGAAGCCCACTCTACTTCAGATCTAAATCCATAATAACTCTGCAATTTCACTGGAACGTGGTTTGACCTTCTGAGAGAAGCTTCTCTTTAGTCTCTCTCTAGAGTGGAGGATTGACATGAAATCCTAAGACATCTGGCAAGGTTTTTTTTTAAGGGCTATCTATGTTAGACAAAGCTTGGAAAACTGCTGGCATATAATTTCCTGGAACGTATTTCAAATAAGGATAGTATACAAGAGAACGTTGAAAGACAGTGTTTTCAAAAGCACTCATGCTAAAGAACATGTATCTTATTAAAGTCAGTGGAACTGTAGGCACTTCTGAGAATTTTACCTGAGATCTATTTTAGCTCAGCAAGAAATTGTGAAACATCATGGTTATAAAAATGAAAGACAGAGAAATGGAGAGATATATGTTATATTTGAAAGATAGTTTATTGGATCAAAGTTTTTCAATGTTGGCAACTTACTGTATTAAACTAGCTGTAATACAAGTAGTAGGAGGGTTGTGTCATTCAAAACTTCTTTCTTGCACTGACATTGAGATGTCACTAAGAATGTCCTATCTACTAAATAACCAGAAGCACGCAAAAGCTATGAACAGTGGAAGGCGGAAAAACTGGAATGAGGGGAGAGTCTAATTCTGCATGTTCTTTTGCATGCATTCACTCACCTGTTTGTATAATGAAAATGCATGAGCAATAAATGCCTGTGTACATTGAGATGCACTGTGCATTACCTGAGTTATGTCAACTATAACATTATGAGATGTCACTAAGAATGTCCTATCTACTAAATAACCAGAAGCACGCAAAAGCTATGAACAGTGGAAGGCGGAAAAACTGGAATGAGGGGAGAGTCTAATTCTGCATGTTCTTTTGCATGCATTCACTCACCTGTTTGTATAATGAAAATGCATGAGCAATAAATGCCTGTGTACATTGAGATGCCTGTGTGCATTACCTGAGTTATGTCAACTCTAACATTATAACAAGTTATAACTGTAACACAATATATAGTTGTGATTTAATTATGCTGGGATTCAGTTCTTTCCTACATTCTACCCAGGAGGCCATTAATCACTCAGATCATCCTTATTGACAGGATTTGGGACAGATGTGTAAGCATAGGTTTTAAGTGTATTTTCAGCAGAATAGTGGCAAAGAAAGTTCCTCGTGGAACAATTGCTCTGAGTGAAGAAAATTTAAATCATATTCCTCACTAGCATGTTGGAGAAGGTGTTTGTTTGGGATGTTTCAGAACAGAGTTACGATGTAGCTTGCTCTTAACCTTCTTCATTCTAGGAATAGAAGAGGAAATTATGAGTTATTATGGTACTTCATTGTGTGCTTGCCCTCTTTATTATTCTGTTTACTTAAAGATGATGTAAACCTAATAATGAAATCAAGCTCATAAAAAATTCTGATTTGGAAAATTGCTACTTGATCATCTGAGTCACAGCTTTAGTGTTAGGTTAGGAACACATTTATTTAAAGTAATCATTTAACCTCCCCAAATAACCATTGTTAATATGAGAAACATTTCAAAAAATGTGTAATCTGCATTGCTACCAGATGCTTAACAGTTCCAGTGCAAATATTTTAAATTCCAAGGTAGATTATTATAAAACTCCACTTGTACTGTAGCAGCCTAGATATAAAGTGTATGTATGTGTTGTGTGTATGGTATGTATGCATCCCTGTGCTTCAAGAAAGGGATGTTAATATGACTTAGTCATCCAGAGGTGCAGAAGTTAGTTTTCATAGCTATCACTTGATTTGTGTTATGGAAATGGTCTCTTGTGCAGTCTTTGCTAGATTTAGTTCAAGAGGAAATAGATATCATGCCTAATATCTACTGCCACTTTCTTCTCATGTTGATAGATAAAAGAAGGACAGATGTCTCAGAATTACTATACAGTCTTCTGTTTTTCCCTTTCTTGTTGGCACGGTCTGCCATTTCCATGCCAAACAGAAAAAGACAGCATCTTACTCACAGTGTTTGGTTAATCACCACATGCACTTCTGTGCTTGGCTTTTTCATTTTACTTAAAGCCCTTAGGTAATTTTGTCAGTGATGCCTGTTTCTGTCTCTGCTCTTCTCTTCCCATCCTCTTCTCCCAAATCATTAGACAGAAAAATGTGTGTGTGTATATATGTGTGTGTGTGTCATCATTTTTCACAAGCACTGTCCTGTTGCTGCCTCAAGTTCTCAAGTTTCCAACTTTTCTATGGTGAGAAGCAAAGTGTGAAATTGGACAAAGCTATTGCCTTGAAGGGCTGAGAAATTCTGTTAAAATTGCTCTCTCTGGCAATGCCGGTAGCATAGAAAACTGCCATTCTTCCATGTGGCATAAGTAATATTTGCTCTACTAATGAAGACAGGGATAGATTTCCATCAATAGACTTCAACCACTTAAAAATATTATAAGTATAAATTATGCCATGTTTTTAGTTTTTCTTGTTAAAATAAAAAACTTTCAAGTATAGCAAAATGTAACATTTTGTGTGCCTGATGAAGAGAGTCAGCAGTTTGTGCGTCTTCCTGGTTTGCATAATTTGTTTTAAAATCGAAGTATTTTGGGAGCATAAAAACAATGTGCTGAATTTATGGTTACAGCTGATTTTGAAACTGAGTACAGGAAGTTTGTATGGGGATAAGGTCAGTAGACCATTTTAGATCTAAGAGCTGTGTCATTCCAGAAAAGACACGTAACCTATGGGACACGAGCTGCTTAAGCTAAACTAGGCTCACTTCTGCTATCTCAGGTAAGGCAAGGAATTACTAATTAAGTTCAGTTGTGGATATCATGGATCTGCTGAAGTAGATAAAGTGGTGAAGGTTGTTCTGATAACAAACATCCTGAGGTTTTAATTAAGGAATAAGGCAAATGGGGCAAGATTTTGAATGTTTTTCCTAACCCTCTTCTGTGGGCAGCTGGAGAAAAACACCCTGTAATGCCAGTGAGAGAAGAGTGACAATCCTACCTAGGATATAGTAAATGCACAAAAATAGAAGGAAATTAAACTCAAGGTAGATTGTTGTAAATATTTTTTTTTGTTCTCTTTGATGTTATTAGGAAAACTATTATAGGGAAAATGTAAACCAGTAAGATGAATACTGTTATGGGAAAGCATGGAAAACTATTTTAAAAGCTGTGGTAACATGTTACCTGAAAAAGTATGGTATGATTAATGACAGTATCAATATATGCAAGGTATAACAGAATTAACCTGAAATACTCTGAAGATGCAGCATTACTGGCATGATAGATTAATCAGTATTGTACTTAGGTTTTCAAAGTGTGTTTGTGAAGCCTTCAGAGTTGCAATTAATGACTGAGGTGAACAGTTATAGGAGAGGAAATATGTCTTACAGAAAATTGAGTATTGTGTCATGGATAAATTAAGTTTGTTCTCTTTGTCTCAACTATTTATATAGTGGATCTATTAAAATATATATTGTGGGAAAGACATTTTTCATATGAAACCTTTTCCATGAGGAAGGTGTGGATAAAAATCAAGTGAAATATTTTGTGAGTTTTTTGTCAGCTTTGGTTCAAAAATTCACTTGATTTAAAAGGAAGTTAAAGTTTCTCCATTTTCTGAGCTATTTATTCAGTTCTTGTTTATGATTTACTCAATTTTTTATAAACTAGGGGAATATTTAATATCTCCAAATGAAATGTTGACTTGTGTGTAAAAAGAAAATATTGATATCAAGTGGTTTTGATTTTCAGTCTATTGTTTCTGCAAAAGTCCTCTCTCAAATTTTTTCTTAGTCATTTTTTGGAACTTCAGGGAAACTTAAAAGGATTATTATTTCCTGCTCCCCTCCTTCTGTCTCTTAGTTATACATATGCAGTATTCTTCTGCACCGGGCTTTTAATAGGTGACTCTGTTAGATTCTATTGTACATATACATAATGTATGAATGATTTTAATTTATGCAAGTATAATGACCTTCCTCAAGTGAACAGATATAGTAAAACTTGGGTGATCAGACTTCTGTGTTTGAGCATACCAGAAAAAAAATGCCGAGTCTTGAAATACATTAATTTGTTACTCTCTTTTGAATATTTCACATGTCTTGGGCTTAATGCCTAATGGAAAGTCAATTGAAAGATTCTTATTGATTTAGTTGTATTTGGATCAATGCCTAGAGACTTGAATGTACTATCAGTGAGACTGATGGTAAAAATACCCTTGATTATAGTGGTTTATATTGGAGCGAATTAATTTTTCCAGGAAGAGTTTAATAATTTTTAAAAATAATATTCCCAGGATAATGTTTCTTCTAATAATCATCTTTCAAATAGGAAATTCTTTATTATTATATGACTATCTGTACAATGCAGAGATTTGGTAAGGCCAGTGATGGCTTATATATGCATGAAAGAGTAATGAAAAAAAAAATCAGAACTAGGTTTCAGAAATCTGATATTTAGAAGTGCTGAGCATGCACATCAGTGGCTAAAGTCAATGGAAGCCGCATATAGTCAGCACCTCTGAAAGGCCATCATCATATCAGCTAAGTGGGCATCAAGGATCACTCTGGAGCCCTGGAAAGACTTCAGATCATTATGTTTATCAGGATTGTGATATTTAATATTCTGCTACCTTGAGGCACAAGAAAATTACTTGAGGCTGATGTTTTCTAACCCAGAATTCTGCAAATACTTGATATTTCCTTATTACGGTTATATACATGATATTTTTTGTGATTTTTTTTTTCTCATTAATATATGTGCATGGAAAATGCTATAGGAAGTGTAACTGTTATGGGCAGTGATTGTTATTCTCTTTGGGAGTCTCAGCATTCAGACAATGTGTTAAAGTTTAAACTGAAGAAAAGTTACTTTGAAAGAGGAATTTTCAGACTTGCTTATGGTTTTGAATAATGAAAAGCAGTGCAATCAAAAAGAATCATTTATGGGACTAGGCAGGCAGGTGAGAATGCAGTTCAATGTACACAAACATTGTTAATTAGAATGGGAGCAATGAATTAATTTAGGGAATTTGTGCTAAATGCAGCAATCATTTACCTCACTGATCAAGTTAAAGATCTAAGTTTGTCGGAAAGAATACAAATAAATCACTGAAATGGTCAAGCCATGCCTTGAAAACACACAATTAAGTTATTATTTTATATTAGCAGAGACATAGATTAAAAAAAAACCAAACAACTCTGAAAAGGGATTTTATTATATAAGCTGTTTGTTAATGCCTCATCTTGAATACTCTGCACAGTCTGTTATTGCTCCCTGAGGGACAGTGGTCTGTTCTTGCCATAAGCAGGCCAAATTGCTGAGAGAAGGTTATGGAAATGTGCTAATTCTAGCACAGAACAGACTGATACCTTACAGTACTAAAAATATGAATAAAATTTGAATAGTGGATATAATTAAACAGTTTGGCTATGACTGCCAACATGGAGAGCTGCAAGGAGAAATCCCGATGCCAGCATGGAAGGTCTGTTGTGCCAGCATTGCAGGTCTGATCTCCCAGCTGTGATTTCCTGGTTCCCCAGCCTAGAAATGTGCTTGAGGGAAGCAACTCCTTTCATCTTCTTCATCTGTCTTGGGTTGGACTAGATGATCTTTCGAGGTCCCTTCCGACTCCTAAGATTCTGTGATTCTCACTTCTTCCCCTTACCAGCTAATAACTCCTTTATGCATCCTGCTCCTTTTGTGCTTTTGGGAGGGTAAAAGCTTCCTCTGCAAAAAGCATGTTGTATGATGGAGTCACCACATGCCAGTCCTTTGGTAAGAGAAAATTGTACAACCTGTAGGACCTAAGTTCTCAGCTAAAATACCATGTGTCAGTAACAAAATGCCCCAGTCCTCAATATTCATGAATCTCCTGTACAGCCTAACTGAGAGAGAGTAGATATTTAAAACACTTTTGGTAAGCCCACACGTATTAGATTAATCTAATAGCAATATGGAAAGAATTGCACGTGGCCATAGCGTTGTATGAAATTATCTTGCCGACCAGATTGTGGACTTTAAGATCCCTTCTGATCCTGCATATCCTGATTACACTGTAAATTGAATCCATCTGTTGGCTGAACTGCTTAAGTTCCAAAACTGTAGCTGAATTTGATGGCAAGTCTTCCTTTGACTTTACTCTTGCGAACCATGCACAAATGGGACTTTTGATCCAGCATGAAGAGAGAACAAAAATATGGAACTTAATTTTCCTGAGGCCTCGTTGAACTTAAAAAAAATGCTGAAAGGATTAAGAATAGAAGAGGTTTAGGCTGAGTCATGTTATACTAAAACCAAAAACTGTGCATTTTTTTAAGAACTTAAATGGGCCAATTTGCAGAGGCAAGCAAAGAAGCAAGCATATTTAATTAATATAAACTTGAAGAAGCTCATGACCTCTTCATAAAGCAGCTCTTATTTTGTATATTGTTATTTTTAAAGTTCTGAAGTTCTGTATAGATTACATCCAGTCTTATTTTCAATTATTCTTTCTTTCGCTTCCCTTTCCCTTGTTCCGTAAGTTGTTTTTTCTGCTGTGTCCTCAAACACAAGTTCATGCAATGGACATATTCTGCAGTCCCAGTGAATTCCACTGAAAGCAGGTGGCAACCTCCAGGGCTGTGGATGATTACTTACCTTTTCCTTCTCACAGAATGAGGCATACCGTATAGCTAAAGGAACAGAGGAGTCACTTCAGATGGTGGCTGTATGGTGTACTCACATGGAAGACTTTCTTGATGAGGACCATTGATTGGTTCTGTTTAATTAAAGAACAAAAACAGCAAGAACAAAGAGAATAAGCATGTGGCCAAAATTAGGAGGCATATCCTTTTGTGACTAGGGTTTTTACATATAAATGCCAAACTTCTGGCTTCATAAAGGAGGCTAGAAGAATTAGTTTATAATGTACAGATAAATAAATAGCCCATCTTTCATCTGTAGCACCAACTTTCCTAGTTAAAATTATATTCTCCTATTAATGTTTTAGACCCATCCCAGTCTAATCAGGTCCTTTTAATCCAATATTTCCTGCACTGGTTACTAGCCAACATCCTTGCATATGAAGGTTAGAGATATTTTAATAACTTGGCACCAACTCTTCCAGAACATTACCATTTATAAAAAGAGCTGATGAAAAATTTAGCAGACATTTTATTAGCCTTATTAAGATTTAAAGAATACTTCACTGTTTGCAATAGTAGAATAGTTGAGATGTTCACTGAAACCTCGCTGATCACCCAAAGGAGGAAGCACCAAATTGTAGGAAATTATTGTGATTATTTGAGGAATAAGAGCTGTGGATGATTGAGGGTCACTTCCAAGAGTCAGCTACTTTTGTCCACCTTTGCTTATGGTATCTATTGTATATTTTATTAAGCATATACTGTTTGTTATATCTAGCAATATACTAGAGCAGCCCTGATAATGTTTTCTAGCTTGTTATTGCCTAATTTTTGTCTAATTTTAGAGAAACACAAAAAGATTTGCACTCCATCCTCCCTACTGGGCATGCCTAGTGGTGTCTGGGCTCCAATCCAAGTGGAATGCCTGTGTACCCAGTGTGTCAGAAACCATAATAGTGCAGGCTGTAGGTAGGTTGTAGGCACTTCGGGCTGACAGTGTGCAGTTTGGAAAAAAAAAAAGACACATGTGAAGAATGGCATCACTTCCAGAGTATCCTAGACTACGCTTTTAGCTTGAATAAGAGTGACTCTCAGATTGCTGTGTCCCATTGAAAGAGGGCCAGGTTTGCATGGAACAGATCAAGGTTTGTTTCTTATTAACATAAGCCAGAACCCATTAACTCTCTGTCTTTTAAATTTATGAGCTCCAAGTGAGGATAAGGATATAGTATGTGCTGCAGCACAAAGTAACAGGGTGGCAGTTTTTCAGTGAACATGCAGTATGAACAATATCATTTTTAATACCAGTCAGAGAGATTAGCCTGTTGATGTAGGACAAGGCTAGGGGAAAAGTGCTGCCAGTGGCCTGAACAGATTCTGATCCTAACTCCAAACAATTCTCATCCCGCTATTAATTTTTCTGAAGAAACTGCAGAAATACAAGTAAGCATGAGCAGGATCTGCGTCAGACCAGAGAACTGCTGGAAGGTGAAAGGTGCAGAGGCAATTTTACAGAGCCTGCTGCTTTGCTTCAGGCATTTGTTTAAGTAAACATTGCTGTTATAGTTAATCACTTTGTGCTAATAAAGAGAGCTCATCTTAATACTATTCTGGTTTTGTGAGATACTACCTTAATTGTAACTCATAATTAGTTAATTAGACCACTTATTTAATTCAGGTTTTGCTCTGTGATGCCTCAGTGTCATCTCCAAACTGGAAACTTGTTTTAATATTTAATGCTAATTTGCTTTTTTTCTTTCGGACTGTTTTATAATCCTGAGCCTTTCTCAGTTTTCACTTACACTACTGTGTCATTGAGGAGTAACTGTAGTAAAAAAACTGAAATTAATCTGATGTACCAGAGAGAAGAACTGAACACACCAGGCATGGTTCTTACTTTCATCCAATTTAGTTACTTAACTTTTACAATCTCTGACACTAACTCATTGCACCAGGGTAATGGAGGACATAGAGCCAGAGTGGAAAATTTATCTGGATTTCCGGAAACCCAGATTACCAATTGTATCTTCATCTGCTTTTCAGTAAGCCTGCCTGTGCTGTCTAATAATTTTCTCTCTTACCTGAGCATGTCATGCTTCCCATCAGTGCATCTCCACTGCTAGTGTATCACTGAGCAGCCTTTTCCTTTCTCTCCCACCAACAACCATAGGTATATATAATATTTGCCTTCCCTATCAATCTTACAGTGATTCTTCCTGTTCAACAGTGGACTGCTGCCACTGTTAAATATCTTTTTTTTTTTTTCCTTTTTTGCTTAGATTATGCCAGTCCCAAGAATTTCTGCTACAATAACAGACAGGATAAGAATTTAATGAACTGATATTGTCAATGTTCTGGTGGTTTATGCTTAACATAACAATCCTACTAACAGATGAGTTTTCCCATTAAGTGTTTGAAGAGGCCTAAATTTCTCTCTGTTTGTGAAAGCCCATTTACATTGAAGAATTCTGATGCTCCAGAGGGTGGGTTAGCTGAAGGATCTGACTCATGCATTACTTGGCTTTCAATGATTAACTAACTTACATTGAATAAGGTATGGTGAGGAACAAAGGAAAGACACAGGTCCTTCACATTTGCCATTTCTGTGTGAAGTTATCCTGAAGCCTTCAGTGCATCAGCATGAAACTAATGTGGCTTTAACTTCTTGTGCTAGAATCTGTGGGTGATAATCTATGTTTAGTCGAGGACCAAATATAAGTCCAGATATTCCCATGGGGAAATGTAAATTATGCTTGCTTAGACATTCTCTCTGGTCTAGAAAAAGCTGCTCATACAGGACTGGGAAGTCTTCCCTCTACATATTCTACTGTTGGGCCTGGTGCTCCTCTTCATCCCGGGCCTCTGGATTGAAGGATGAGGTTGAAGCATTACATCGTCAACAGATCTTATCATGCTCCCTTTTGGAGCTGGAATCTCTTACTATTTTCTGTTCAGGCCTCACTCTTGTTGGACTTTTGACTTCCAGCCTATGCACTGAATGCTACAGACTGCATTCTTCCTGTTCACTGAGAAACCTCATTAATAGCCTGAAGCCTTATTTTTCCCCATAGGGATTTTCTTTTCCCTGACCCAGTGAATTCCAGGTAACAACAGAGAGTTCCTGGTGCAAAGGTACCCAGGCTTTCCCTTGCATAGCAGATGGAGGTTTAAAGACTTGCTGTGGATTATGTAGCAGTGCCTTCTCATTCAGGGACAAGCACAAAGAGCATTATCATACGTGAAGCTACTTTACAGTAACTTCTACCAATTAAAATAAAGAGTGAAAAGATTATGCTATAGAGCCTTAATAACCACTCAGCATATTTGATAATGTCACTGCTGTTGGCATCATATTCACCACTATGTTTAAAAGCTGAACAGATGCAGCTTACTAGAGCATCACATGGTATGCAGCAGCAGGGAGTCCCATTTGACAAGTTGGTTTTATGTTATTTCATTTCCTTCCCAGAGAGCCTTCCCTGATATCCCAAGTTTCTGTAGTGTAGCAAATAGATTTGCTACTCAGCAAACAGAAAAAGGCAAGGGGATTCTGTACTGTTTGTTTTCAAAGCAAGAAGGTTTTCAACTTTTTAATGGAAGTACTATGAAATTCCTAATAAAGCTAATATAAGGTGTGTTTTAATGTGAAATTGTCAGACCTTGATCTGAAGAGGGTTGTTTTTAGCAGGTAGCATTTATCTGCATGTACAAGTTGCTTGTAGGATAGCAACTGTGCTGTGTTTTGGAGGTGGCTCGGGGTTTGGGGATTTTTTTATTTTTGTTTTTTAATTGCAAGGCTTTGTGTACATGTCTGCAAGATACTTTGCACAGTGAGCAATAACTCTTGGCTGTAATGGTGCCATGGGATGCTGTGGTTGTTTGGTGCTTCTAGATTTGCTCTCCATGGAACAATTCATAGGATCATTTTGTGAGACTTTCCAGTCTTCTAATTGCTTGTCTGAAAAAACACCTGACTATATACTCAGAGGCTAAAATAAGATGGTTATGCACTTAATATATTCTAAAATAATCTTGGGATAATACAGAGTAATAATGAATCCCTATGTGATTTGAGTATTTGTTTCCAGGAAACATATAATAAAGATGGGAACGAGACTAAAAGTGCTACATGGATTATGTTATCTAACTCATATTACCTGGTCCATAAATAAACACAGAAACCCCCTCGGTTACATTTCCTGTTCCTTATTAATGTGGTTATAGAGTTAAAGCTAGGTACTGCCAAGGGCCAAATTCACGAGCAGTATCTTCCTCAGGGCTAAAAACTTGTCACAGCTTTGTGCTCAGCTGATACGCTCCTTTGGAAAATATTTAAGATTTCTGGTTTTTTTTATTCCTAATATCTTTTTTTTAATATTTTGCTGGCTATTTAAACTGACATTCTTAAGGCACTGATTCTCTTTTCTTCTTTCTTGCTTTTCACTGCATATTCAAACAAAAAAAACCACCGGCATGTCTCCTTGTCACAGCTGTAGTATGGTACATGATGACACCAAGCTGTGCTAGTGTGGGAGGAGGGGAGATAGGGGTTGCAAGCACTGCAGAGAACTGATTAAAATTCAAAATGAACTTGATAAAATGGAGAAATAGTCTGAAATCAGGATGCTGAATTTCTACAAAGGAAAGTGCCGAGTTCTGTACCTAAGATGGTAAAATCAAATGCACAGCTATAAAATGGGGAATAATTGTGGCCAACAAGCAGTTCTACAGAAAAGATTGGGAAGTTACAGCTGATTGCAATTTGCTGCAGAGACAGACAGGCATCAGTCTGGGATGCATTGATGACATGTGTGGTGGCAGAGGAAGAAGTTAATTGTTCACTCGGTACTGTTGAGACCATAAGTGAAGAAGTGTGTCCAGTCTTGAGTACTCAGCTTTGAAAAGGAAGTAAGCAAATTAGGCAGCTATTAAAAGAACCAGCAATATACTCTAGTTTAATTAACATGTAGCTCCTGAGAAGAAAAGGAAAGAATGGGCTGTGTTTTGTTTATAAAAAAGAAGACGGGGAGTGATATGTGAAAACTGGCTTTTAATACATACAGGCTGTTATAGACAGGACTGTGACTAATTTGTTTCACTTCTCTGTCAGTGTAAGGTAAGAACTAGTTGGTTTAATATGCAGCAATGCTATCAGGTTTTGGAAAAAAAAATCCAGCTATGTTTTATGGTTAGCAGTGGACCAGGTTACATAGGCAGGCCCTCTCAATTTATGCTTTCAAGTGTGTTGGTAATGGGAATGCTGTGGAGACTTCTGCTCTATTCTTTTGTTAAGGTTAGCCTAGATGTACTTGCTGTTGCCAGTGAGTGATGGGTGTGGTGAGGTCTTCTTAAGCTGTTTGCCCCATTTATGCTACAGTTTTTAATTGGAAGACTTAGGTCTAGAAATCATTTTAGATGAATGCTTAGATGCAAGTACAGTGAGGTTCTCTGTTTTCATTCCTAAAGACACAGAAAAAGGAGAGAGTAAGCTGCTGATAAGCATTTTCTTTTAGAATCTATTGGACTTAGTGTCAGCAGCAAACTCTAAGGCTGTGCACAGCAGCACAAGGTAGTCCCCTTGCCATATCACATCCCCTCTTGTTTATCACTAGCCAGCTGCTTTGCAGCTATATGCAGAAAAGAAATTTGAATTTGTATGTGTGAGAATTGTTCTCTGGCCGAGCAAAGGCCTGTTGATGTGTTCTTCACCAACTGTTGGTATGTGCCTCCTCTTCAGCTTGTGGGAAAGGTGGTGGTGATGTAACTAACTTTACCTCCTCGCCCACCTCTCAAATGTTAGCAAGTGTTTGCTTTGGTTTCTGTGTGGGAGTAGTGAGGTAATGAGGTAATTTGAACCGTCCTGGTGTAAATCCAAAATAACCTGAATGGGCTAAATAGATTACTGAGCAAAACAAATTTGATTATATTGCAAGAACAATGTGCAATTGGGGTGAATTTGTTTTTCAGGTTTTTGGTTGGCTGCGGATATAGTGGCACAGCTCTGTGAATTTTTATTTTAAGTTTTCTTGTTACAGTAGTACATGCAGATTATCTAAAAGATAATGATAACTCACAAATCACAGAAGATAAGCTTTCCTGTTTCATTTCTAAAAAAGACTCGTTTCTTAACATTAGCAACTGTTTGTGATGAAGCTTTCTAATGCTTTTAACATAATGTTGATTAAGAAAAAAATCTCCTTTAGCTATTAATGATTGCCACAGCTTTGGGCTCATATCATAAAAGCTCAGTACACTTTAAGCATATACAAGGTTTTATCTTTTTGGTATTGTTCTCTAGGTCTAAATCTTGAAGCACTGTACATGTCTTTGTCAGTAGACTGTATTCTGGTGTTTTCTCTGGAGCAAAGGCAAGGTATTGCCTTGAGCACCAGCCATGCTGCATCTGCAGGAATTTGGTCTGGACTAAAATAGCTTGGGTTTGGGGTTATCGTTTTGGAGTCACAGCTGATGGTGGTCTGTTTAGGTGTGAATCACTAAGTAGCTTTGCTGTTTTTCTGCTGTCAGCCATGTGCAGTAGAGATTGAACATGTGTTTGCCTCTGTGCCAAGGAAGGTAAACCTCCCCCACTTGTCACTTCATCCTTTAATCCTTGCTTTCTATCCCCCTTTTTCCCCAAGTTGTCATGCAGCTTCACCAGCTATTTTCCAGTTCTGCAGTCACAAAGGTAGGTCATAGATCTGCTTCTTTGGCCCAAAATATAGAGGTCATCCAGGCTGATAATCTATGCTCTTTCATTGAGTTAGAAGAAAAAAGGATGAATAAAATTGTTGCTGTGACTGTGTCAGGATTGTCACTTTATGTGTCTCATAATGGAGATGTTGTTCGGCATTTCTAATTATGATATTCATCTTCACTGTCCCCTGACACAGGTGTAATATCAGGAATACTAGTGCATGACAAATTTATTATTTTTGACCCTGAGAGACACCAGTCACAAACACATTTGGTTTGCTGGCAAACCTAATTGGTCCCTGTAGCCCTTCCTTTTCTCATTGAAAATATTTGAGATATCCATGCTGCATTTTTCCTATAATGTACAGTAACATTGAAAATTGAGACCAGGAAATGGTCTTGCATGAATCATGTTCTCCCACGCACATGCTATTCATAAAGTGATTATCAGAAACATTCCTTGCATTTTTAGTGTTTTTTTGAATTTATAGACAGGATTGATTTCTGCATTTGAATTTTTTACATGTAACCTTATGCGTTGGAAAGCTTACTGACTTAGACTATTTTTTAATTTTTTTTAAAGTGTTAGCTTGCAAGAGAATTCCTAATCTTTAAGCACATCTTTGGAAAAACTTTATAGGTTTTCAAACTTCTGGTATTTTGATCTGACATAGGTTAAAACCACCAAACCTGACCCTTATAGATGCAAGTCAAGGGCTACCCCTTTAGTAACTGTCCACGTGTTTCTGTTCACCACCAGGAACCGGATGCAGAAGGAGAAAGATCAGTGATCTGATTTAGGTAGTAGTACTGTATAAGTTAGGAAAATTCGTTTTTCCAGTCTCATTTCTCAATGGAAACTGAAATATGGAAAATTTTTAGGATTAGGGTAGAATGTACAAGCAGAGGCAAAAGGACTAATTTCTTAGCACCACTAACCAATTGCTGCTGACTTCAGTGGGACTGGGAGAAACTTTGATTCAAATCCTTTCCCCACCAAGTTCAAACTGGGACCTGATCCAGACACCCACACTGTAGATTGAGGACTTTAAATGTCATCTTTTGACTCACCTTGGTGAGTGAATCTTTTTTTCAGTCTTTGTTTCTGAAAATGTAAAATTTTTATTTTCGTTACTGCACATCAGGAAGTTTTCAAAACTTTATTTCTTTTCTATTTACTGTTTGTGAAAGAAATAGTTTTCTAGGCAGTCTCAGTGAAAACACATCTTCTAGATATTGATGACAAAATGGTACTAGTTATTTTATAATTGCTGTTCCTTGTTGCTGAATTCAGGATCCATACAGCAATGACTTCCTTTTGGAAGTTGGCTGAAAACAAGCTTTATTTTCAATCAAAATTCAGGCTGGAGATTTACTTTAGATCTTGTTAAAATAAATTAAAAGAATTCCTAACTCTTGTTTCTAGAATTGTTTAGAAGTGCAGGAGGCGAGGAACTTGGAGAACCCTGCAGCAGTTACACAACATTAAGGACATATTAAAAGAAAAGTGTCACTGTGCACTAGCTCTTAACATGAAGCATGGCATATTCGCACTTCCTAGAACCCACTGTACATTTCCAAAGGCCAAAATCTTTTCTAAATCCCTTAGTACCACTGAATTTATTATGTCTCCTTGGCACAATTTAATATGTCTGGAGATGTGGACAAGGGACATGATGATAAAGCACTGTAATGATGGGAATGACATAGCAATTAGGTGAAACATTTTCTTGCACGTTGCAGCAGGTATTTCCCAAGCTGTAAAAGAGGTTTATGCATTTTTTATTACTAATTCTAGCCACCTGAGTTATTTTAAATCTGGATTCTGTATCATATTTGCTTGATATATTAACCCCTCAGGAAAATGTAGGCAACATAATGATTCTTTGTATCAATAACTTGTTATAAAACTTTCAAAAGATTTAGTAATTCTAACCAAAAATGAATGCATTAGATGCATTAGTACATATGTGAAAGATGTTTTTTAAAAGGCTTTTTAATTATTTAAGAATAAATAACCTTTTAAAAGCCAGCTGCAACTCCCTATTTTATTTCCTGCTCATAATGA
>NW_010186611.1:0-14170 GCF_000695765.1 Mesitornis unicolor | reverse complement strand
CCTGCTGTAAGTATTTTAAGGCTCTAAAATTAGATAGAGAGCTAAGTTGTTGGGTTTGGTTTCTATTTACTATCAAGCAATTAACAGGATATTTGTGATGGCATAAGTGTAAATGGAGAAAACTCACATCACTGTTCATGCAGAATATTTTAGTCACTTTTTCTTAACCTCACATCTTCCAAGCAGTAGAAAATAAGTATGTGTTATAACTGGAGAGTCCTTTAATGTCTGTTATTATATCTGATAGATTCTTGACAGTTCAAAATATCCTTCTGATGAATACTGTGTCAATAAATTTGCTTCATTATATTGTTTTCTAATTTCCAGGATATTTCTAGTGTGACATGTACTCAGTGCATAATAGAAACCTGTTATTCTGAGCTTATATGCATATGCATTTTAAGCCTTTAAGAAATGCAAACTTTTCTATTTCTGATTACGGACCTGCCGCATACTACTTTTTTCTTGCATCATAACAACAACAAAAAAATCTTTCTAGCATTAGAGGCAGGTAATCCAAAGAATCACCTGGCCAACATTGCAGATCCTCAATTTTAGTTACCAATGTTAGTGTTAAATGTAAATAGCAACCCAGAGAAGTTTCTTCAGTGTTGCATCACTGCCCTGTTCACTTTTTTTTTAAATGAAAATTTTGAATATTAAAACCATTTACATACCTTCTCTTTGATTAAAAAAATTAGGCTTTTAAAATAGTAATACAAGTGCAATTGTAAAAAATCATATGCAAATAATAGACCTAGATAAGTTGTTTAATGCTTTTTTTCCCTTTTTGCTTTATAGGATTTTACATATTTTATATATTTTTCTAATTTCTGATGCTGTTTTAGAGCAGTACAGTAGAAGCTAATTCCAATTTTAAATGTGTTAAAATAAATTTAGAAAACATAGCTCATGTCAAAAGCAGGTATCTAATGTTCGTTATGTTGGCATAAAATTAGCCGAAAAGGTGGATTTATTTTATGGCCTTCTGATATTGGTGCCTCTTGGTTATAGTTTCAGCCTTTTCTCCAAGATCATGAACATTAGGTGCTTATTTAGTAGTAGTAGCATTTCAAGCGATGCAATGTAAATTGCATCTTCTGCTAATGGAAATAGAACTGCAAGTCTTTTGCAGGACTGTAGGAGAGGGAATGAGCAGTGAAAATAAGTTTAGCCACCGTCTCAGTAACAAATGTAGCAGAAAAGCGTGTCTCACTGGAGAAGTGCAGTTCTGAAACAAGATTTCTAACCCCTGTATGATTTTGGGAATCATTCATTAAAAACAAAACATAACAAAACAAAACCAAAACTAAGTGCATGGTGCGTGGATACAGAGCTTCAAGTTTAATTGCAGCACTTCTTTGAATATACAAATCCAGAGCCTTAGTTGGGATCTCCTTTTAAACAGAGCCTGTCTAGGTACATGTATGAATGCTTTAGTTAGGCAGTAAGAACCAAATGCATGTACTCCTTTTAAGATCTGCCCTGTGAGTCTCATTGAAAAGCATAAATGAATTTTTAAATCACACCTGTGACCTCTGTACAAAAAAAAAATTTGTGAGCAAAAGGTGTCAGACTTGATTGATATTTGTTATAACTGTATTATATATTGAAATTATTATATTGGGTGACAATTTCTATTATTTTTAACAAGGTCCATTCAGTTTAATTATAATTTACTACTCAAGTATACATTTCTCTTCATGTTAATCTTCAAATTATTCTTGCTTTTGCTTTAATAGCTATTTATAAGTCATAGAAAGTACACCTAATTAATACCTCTGCACATTGCTTCAATTAAACATTAATCAGATTTGATTTTTAGAGTAACGTGCTACCAGTCTTCTAATCTTCTAATTTACGACCTGATAAAAATTTCATTACCCCTAGTTATAAAGTTCTCAATGGGGAAGGAATTTCCATGTAGTGCATTCAATACATAGTGGCATCTTCTATATAAATTTTATACTCTTTCTACACCTCTATAGATAAATGCAGAAGAAAATCAGAAGTAGTGACACAAAGTAAACTGATCTTCTAGATATAAGTTTTCAAAATGTATTCAGTCATGAGGTTGTCAGAAGGATCTAACCGAAGCAATGGTTGATATGGGATGGCAGTGTTTAGTCAATATATTTCCTTCTTCCCTTTCAGTTTAGAAGGGAAAATCAGTAGAAGTGAGTATGAAACAATGCGTGAACTTTCAAAACCCACCTTAATGGTGAGTAACTTTCATGCAGCTGGTGTTGCAGTTGAGCCTTGTCTTAGTCAGTCTATTTTTTTTTTCTAATTGTTGAGTGGAAAAAAACAAGCAGCACATTTTTAGCAGTATAGAGGCATCTTGGGGCTGTGTGCTCCCTGCTCCCCCTTGCCACCACCATTTCATAGACTCAGAGCAAGGCTGTTGGTAAGTCAAGGGATGTATGACAGGAAGTGGACAGGTGGGGAATTAACTTTATCATGTCCCTGAAACTTATCTCTGACTCTATTAACTTGCTTTCAATGGTGAAAAATCCTTTTCAAATCCTTGGAAGTTCAGAGCAACAAGATGGAATGAGCTCTGTGTCATAGGTTAGCTCTCCCAGATCATCTGCAGCTTAGAGGTATTTCTTTTTTTTTTTCCTCAGCTAAACCCAGTCTCTTCATTCAATAAAAAAGCAAAAGATAACTTGATCTAGGCAAGGGCACAGCAAAGACCATAGATAACCTGATAGAACAGCTTTTGGTGGAACTGGAGAGATCAGAGAGAACTCTGATCAACAGGTTTAATTGACCCTGTGTTTCTTACTCACGCTTATTGCATTGCCAGGGTTAATTTGTTGCATGCTGTGGAATTTCTGCCCCATTCAGTGAATTTGTAAGGAGAACATCCAATTTTGAATTTGTTTTGTTGAATTAATTTTGTAACAAATCCAGAAACTTCAGACTATGCAACCAATTGTAACTATAACTCATGTTATCAAAATATTAGGACTGATGCTACTGGGGGAAAAATGATTTATAAAGCCATCCTTTCCCTAAATTGAAAATGTGTCTGTGTCAGAGCAAACACAAACATAAGTGGCAGTCTGTTTAAAGAATGTGTCATATTTTGCCCCCGTTGTGCTTGTGCAGAAAGGATGAAGTTTCTTGGTACCCTCATGGATGTTCTGAGTCAGAAGGAATTGGTAAGGTCTACTGTGAATATGGTATGAAGGGAAGGTTTGAAAGCCCTGCGACAATGGTCTGTATGTGCTGGAGCTCTGCTGCATCAGTTTTGTAGGACTTGGAGAGGTTTAAATGTACATGCATGAAGTGGTGGATCCTGAGCTGCTGCACATGAATGCCCTTGCTTCTCCACCACAGCAGAGGGAAAGGCTCCTTTGAAAGTCCTGTGCCTGTAAGCCGAGGATGGTTCTGCTCCATCTCTCATGGGCAGTGGTGTTTGTTATGTGTGGTCATAGTGTGAAGTGCATCATGGGCTCCAACGTGCTGTGTTCAGGAGAGGGCAGCTAATCCCCAGACTGCTGTCCCCACTGCCTATTCTGAGCTTTGGGAGTGTACCAGTGTTGCTGTCAACACCGCAAAGACTGTGGACTGAAAAAATGCTCAAACACATAATCTTGAAAATGTCCCCATACGGTGTGTGATTTCCTTTGAGTCTATAGGGAGGATGCTGGCTGCAAGTTATTGCTGTTCTCCAGAACACAATGTAGTGTAAGAAATGAAAATATTCTTATTGCTGTGTTCTATCATAATTGAAAATTATGTCCATTGTAATTTGTTTTGTTTCCTTCCCCCCTTAAATTTTACATACCGAGGACTTATCTTTTTAAGAGGTAGCTAACAATAGTTCCCTTCTGCTATATTTCTACAGTAATATTCATGGATATTTACGTATTTTTGTCAAGCTTCGGTTTCTTATTTTATCCTTCAGGTACTATATAATTTGTGATTATATCCCTGCTGTGCTTGCCATTAAACATTTGCTAATCCCTATTCATAAAGGGTTGTTTTTGTTTTTTTTCCCCCCAGACTTTAATTGGTGAGATCACCAAGAGTTTCTACTGTAAAAATCAATCAGAAAGGGGTGTAATAATGTTTTTAAGAGGAGGAAATTGAATTATTTTTGTTTTTTTAAGGCTATTTGGAATAAGGGACTAAAATATCATTCAGAACTTAAAAAAAAAAAATTATCCAAACTAGTTATTTGGCCTATACTTTCAAAGATAGAGCTCTGAAATAACTTCTCTGCAGAACTACTTTTCTAGTCTTGACATCAAATAAGCTTTGGTAGGGCTTTCAAGAAGTAAAAATTTAATGCTACACTCAGCTCTTGTTCATATTAACAAATATAGTACAGACTCATGCACTGTTCAGAAGCTCTCTGCTGCATCAGTGATGGAGAAGAAGGAGGCTTGTTTTTGGGAATTGTGGAGTACATGCCCTGGCATGGAGACTTAAGCACTCTGATCTTGAATTCTTTCATGTGTTTGCTTAGAAAAAGCATTCAGCATCTGATATGAACTCAAACAGAAGGCAAGAACTGGCAACTTAAATTTTTAATAGACATTTCTTTCTGGTAGTTCCTAAATTAAAAACATTAGTGTGCTTTTCTTTCTCAATGTATAGTTTATTGATCCATGAGCATTAACAGTTGAAAGTTATATTGTTTGGTTTTAGTTCAGCCAAGCTGCTACCAAAAGAGGTGTCTAACAAACATCCCTGAAAAACAAACAAACAAATAAATAAATGTTCAAAGTAAAATTCTCTTCTGTGTGTGAGCTACCTGGAGAACCCAGGAAACCTTTTTTGCCCTCAGCTATTAAAAAATGAAGTAGATACGCTTGCCAAGTATTCTTAGGATTTTGAACAGTTCCATGATAATTTTTAGTAGCATTTTAATGGTCAGATATTACACACTTGCATTCTGGATTTACTGGAAATGCTGGTAATCTTTAGAAGTACTCTTTAAAAGGCATTTTGAATGAGAACAGACCTCGCAGAACATTAAACCAAAATATTATTACTGCTTGGAAAAAATGATGTGGTTATTACTACGGAGGGATTTTTGTCCATTACTGCTGTTCTGTGATTTTTAGAGCAACTGTTCAAGTGGGGTCATAATTAGGGAACTGATGTTACTCTTATACACGTAACTTTCCTCAATGATCTGCTTTAAAATAAGATTTGTTCTTGCAAAGTAAATGCTTAGCCTTGCTTCTGAGTTTCAAGAAGTCACACTGAATTCTCTCAGGCAATGTGTAAACCGAAGGATGTCTTCAGGTTTGGTTTTTGAGGGGATTTTTAGTTTATTTTTTCAGAGTCAGAGCTTGGACTACTGTTCCTCCCATTTACATATGTATGTGTTCGTATGGACTTGCAGTGTTTCATGGACTCATAAATCTTTCTGGGCTATTACTCCTAGATGCAAGAAACCAGTGCACAGGAGGACTATTTTGTCCATCAGACATTAATACAAAGTATGACAGAAGGGTTATTGTTTTGCTTGATTTATAGCTTGATTTATAAGATAGACCCCAAGCAGAAATGCTATCCTCTCCAGATAAAGTCAGTAATGTAACAGTTTTATTATTCATGTACGTGTCTCTAGGGCTATAACCTTTTTTTTTTATTATTACTTTAAATTAATTTTTGGAACTAAGCCTATGTTTGTGTGCTTATGTCTCAGTTCTGAGCCTTGGGCAAGATGTAGAACTGGGCAGAAGGTGACCAGCACAATGCATCTTGATAACCATGACAGATCTCTCTTGGCCAAGATAAAATATGGTTCAACCTGGATAGCAGATGAAAAAGATGAAACAGTGTACTGTTTGCTTATGCCTCTAGCAGCAAAGTTTATATTTTCTCTCTTTTTTTTTTTTATTAGTTTGAGGGGGGCGATACCTTGTCCAGAAATGGCCTTTTGTTATTCTGGTGGTTTGAAAGGCATATTATGGCTATAAGGAGAAATTTAATTTTCAAGGAAAAGAGTTTGATTTCCAAAGAAAATGGGTTTCTGTAATCATCATGTATATCAGCTGATCAATCCTGTTTTCCTCCAACAGCATTTGCACCTTTTTTTAGACAAATTTCATAGAAGCCTAAGGTATCAAAGGTACTAAATTCTTGCCTTTTTCTTTTTTTTTCCCCTCCTTTTTTCTTTCTTTTCTTTTGGTGAAAATCAGCAGCTCAGTAATGGAGGGAGACCTGTTAATCTCCCACTGGGAGAAAGGTAAGGAAAACTCAGATATTATCCATTCTGTTTGGCAGTAGCTGAATGGTCAGTCAGCATTTGAACATTTAGGCCAGCTGGCCAGTTTGTGTGTAACTTCAACCTAGGAAAGACTTTTACTGTCTTTTATTGACATGGCAGAGCATAAGAAGATAATAGGAGAAATGGGAAAACTAAATGTTTTGAGAGACCGCAGGGGTCTTGAGAGGGGGCTATTGATGTGAGAGGGAGAGAGGAACATCCGAGATGAATCAATAAGAAAATGACTCGGTTAATTATGCTTATTCCCATGAAATAGATATTTTAATCCAAGAGCAGTTCTCCTTGTTTTTTTCTTTTTAGTGTGGCAAAATTGTCATTATTGGACACCAAATAGTCTTCTGATAGAGCAGCATACTGATAAGAGGAGAAACCCCACAGCATATTTCACATTTAAGTATTATTTTATGTTGATTTTGTGAAGCTTAGCAATAACTGTAAACTAGTTTATTACCCAAATTCAGCTGCATAAACCAGTTCTAACCCACCAGCTGTGCTGTATCTTTCCTAATTTCCTTTGGGAACCACACTACCTCAGCTTGTTCCAAACTACCAAGTAATTTTGCAAATTGGTTTACATATGGACCAAGACAGCTATCGCTGTAATTTGTGCTAACCAAAAAACCAAAAATAAATCTGGTGAAATCTAAAGCCAGGATTCCAAAAGTTTGTGGTATTGAACTTAGTACTAGGACGTGTCATTCAAAAGAATGATTAATTAAGTTGGTTTTTTTTTACCAAGAGGAAGGATTGACATCAGCCTCAGCTTGTTGCAAAGGTGATGAAAAGTCTCTGGCACTTCTTGCATTTTCAAAATAAGAGATAGATTTGAGATATATGAAGCTGAAAAGAAAGTCGTTTCAAATAGGTTAAAATAGCTTTTAAAATTCAGTGGGGTTTATAGCTTGTCCTCAATTCTTAAGTACCTTGAATTATATCCACCTGTGATGGTAATAGCTTGAATGAAGGTAAAAGTATACAGTACTATGAGTAGTGCTCAGATGCAAAATTTACAGTGTTCTCATTGCTTTGCCAGGTTAAGACTATGTAAACCATAGGAATATTAATATATTGGAAGGCTATATTGTACGGCAGGGGGGGAAATTAATGGGGCAGATTCAGTATGATTTCAGGCAACTGACAAAACTGCTTTATAGCTGTGGAAAGTATATAAGTTATGTATGAATTCCTTCCAGCTAAAAATAATAGTTCGTATAGTTTGCCAGTGTGGGGGTCCAGTGAAAATATTGCTGTGATGTACATTAGGAGACCCTTAAGTATTAGCAGAAAAGCTTCTAGAATGTATTGTTTATTGATGCCTATTTCTGTTGCTAAAGCAAAATATTTATAGCAATATATAATGAGGAGATTATCATTCATAAAATATGTGATAATAAAAATGAGAAATAGTGGGATTATTAGTGGCATTCAGCAGTAGAGAGGCTGTCTTTAATGGTTTCCTCTCTCTCTAGTCATTATCACTGCAGCTGTGAATTATAGTATTACATTTCAGTGGATTCGCTAGAAGAATTTGTCCAGATAAAAAATAATGAAAAAAAAGAGGTTAGTTTTTGTTTTATCCTGCAGTAGTAATTATGATTACAATTCTCACAGAGACGTGCAGAATTTACTCCAGAATTTTGACTCTAACATGTAATGGGTATGGTAATATATTGAAGAGAAAATGATACATAAATAAACTGATTTTGTAACCGTTAATTTTATAGAACCAAATTCTTACTATATGTAAACATAAGTAAACACTACATATGAGCGCACTTGCTGAAGTCGGCTCATACTGCCAATGGACTATTTGCATAAGTAAGCATTTTGAGTCAACTTTGATGAAACGGGCACACTTGGTCAAGTAAAACCATATGGCACACCATTCTCACAGTTATTTTATTTCTGTCTCAGTTATTGAGTTTGAAATCTATTTCTGTTAGGATCTTTAGAAGTCATCAGCAACTCCTAAATAGTTTGTATTTCCTCACAGTCATTATTGAAAAAAAACTCCAACACAAAACCCAAAAATAAATAAACAAAACCCAGCAGACAGCAACTGCAAACCATAAGTTCTTTCATGTAGAGGAATGATTCACTCATTAGTAATTCTAATTCGTATCAATTGTAAAAAGACTAAGACTGTAATCATAGTTTATCAAAAAGTTATAAAGGTACAAAGTGAAACTAAACTTAGAAATAAGGCATATATTTTCCAGAAAGCCTCTTGAGTGGCCAAGGAAGTAATATTCTCTTTTTCAATGTCACCTATGGAGATTTTCAGGGATTCAAAGGCTAGTAAGTTGTCATTGACTTCCAGTGAGTCAGTTTTATTTATTGGTCTTTGAAAAGTTTGCTTTTATTATTCTAGAGCTATTGATATTGAAGAGATTTATGATCATGAGAGCCTCAGTCACTCTTCCTAAATAACTTCAGTATTTTGAAAATTATAGTTTGAACTACATGAATTGAAACTATAGCCTATAACTGTGTATAACGAGTAATAAGGGAAAGACAGTATTAAGAAAAATGAGAGAGCATATTATATGTAAACTAATAGAGTACAGCTTTCAGAATCTATGAATAAATGAATCTAGTACCAGTTATTGTAGGCTGCTGTATGATCAACCCATGTTAGCTGACTTTTGTGCTCATTAAAGCAGAAATGCTTTTTGAAGAAACACTTGAAGGCTGCATAAAATATTTCGGAAAGTGCTACATGCTCGGTGAACAATTACAAGGAAAAGCAGATCTTTTTTGGGAAAAACTAAGAGGAGAAGGCCCATGCTTGGTTTCCTTGTGGAGTGCACTGATATGGGTGATGGCGCAGACTAGGTAGGCTCCATAGAAGGAGGGAATAAATTCTAGTGAAGGCAGAAGTGGCTAAAGATCTGGCCAGATTTGAAGGACCTCTGTAGCTGTATATCTTACTGGTTAAGTGATTAATTAATATATCTGGTTTTGTACATCTCTATTTGTGTTGAGTCTTATTTTCAGTGGAAGTGAGCTGTCTTATTTATGATTTTGAAAACTTTAGTGTCTCTGATGCTTTGGAGCTGGATTGAAACACTGATGTACTTCAAACTTAACTGAATGAAGCACTAGAAAACTTAAAGTTGGTATTTTAAAGTATATAACCTGTGTTAATCAGATTATTTTACATGTACATATTTTTGTGCTATGTGCTTTCTTACTTGGCTTAAAGTTGAAATCAAAGCATAAATGGCCAACGAACTGTTCTGAATTAGCTTGGTTTGGTTCACAACTCACTCTAGCACTCCTTCCTTTGCTAAAATATAGATGCTCTTTTATATGTTATGTTTCTAATGGTTTTTGGTAAGTCAAGCAGAAGGAAGGGAGCTGAAATGCACGTTGTTCTAGAATTTCCTCAATAGTTTTTTTTGTGCTGACTTGCTGAAGTCAAAATTTATTTTGGGAGTTTACAGGTTTTGTCAACACCTGCAGTGTCGATTGCTCAAATAGAGGGTGCTGTTTCTGGTTGGTGCTAGTGAAGGAGCAGATGCTTGTCCTGCCAAACAGCTAACAGACTCAATTAGGCAGGCACCTAGCATACAGCAGACAAATGCTCAAGTTTTCCTTCCATCTTACTCAGACAAATAATCAAAATTCTCCCACATTCCTCATGCACGATCTTGTTGTCAGACTAATAGCAGTTCAGGCTGCTTTCAGACTTTTTACTCTTTTATCTAATTAATCATCTTTTAACTTGAAGATCTGAAAGTTTCTTCAATGAACATGAATGTTTCTTCTCTGGCTTTCTCTGCGTCCACTAATTCATGCTTTTGTTCTTACTTATTTGACAACTTTGAAGATTGAGCTATCTTTATAATCTTGGAAGTCAAATGTTTTATTGCAGTTCTAAATTTGTATGGATCAGCACGTGACACTGAGATTTATGATGGCAGTGCTGTGATACCTCTATTAACATGCAAACAGCCAATGCTTGGACACTGAAAATAACTTTGTTCTATCAGTGTTGCTTTTCCAGTGGTGTGGTTTTGGGGGCGGGAGGTTGTGTTTCTGTGCCTGTAAGCTAATAAGGGGTTAGGTAGGTGCAGAGCAGCTGTGGTAGCTACATGTCTCTTTATTTATTGATGAGAAACCTCTGGAGGAAATGGTGTGGAATAGAAAATCAGGTCAGCTGAAGCCAGTGTCAGATTGCAGGAGATTGTATGTTTTGTGATATATGCAGTGGTGAGACCTAACAGGGTCTGATTCACTTCTGCCTCTGCAAGGTCACTGGCTTCGACAGATTTAGTAGGAATTCCCTGATTCACAGACACATGGCCTTGTTCAAATTTAAGTTGTAGTGGCAGTTTTGATTTAGATTGAAGATTTATACGCCTCATCCAGTGCGAACTGGTGGGGTTTTGGCTGGTGTGGAGCTGTGTTCAATCTTGATATGTAGTCCCTGCTTGATGTATTGGCTACATCTGCATGAGCAAGTAATGCAGCTCAGGAAAGGCAGATTTGTAGAGAGGAATGGTTGGTGCAGGGCCCCTAAACCAACACTGCACATATTTCTGCAGATTTTTCTTCAGGCTAGCATTAGTCTGCTTCAGTAAACTGCATGTGTATTGGTGATACTCCTGGAGTCCAGTTTAGCTTTGTTCCAGAGATACCCAGTTCATGCACACTTACACATTGTTCTTTGGTTCACATCTTGGGCAATGCAGGAACACAGGGGAGATTTGCTTCAGTATTGGAGCCCTGATATGACATAAGGCAGTACCCAACATCAACCTCTCTGAAGGTTCGATGAGTCCTCTGGCTGCTTTGCTGTCAGCCACCTCTGGTGAGGTGGATATATCCCTCTCTGGACAGACAGGGCACTTGCCTTTTGGAAATTATGTCCTACAGTTTTCCAGGGCAGAAACTAATGTTGACCATGAGTAACCCAAAGAGCAGACGATTAAGGCATCTCCTGGTTCTGGTGGATGGAGGAAGAAATTTTCCTTTATTAGCACAACTGTATTGACTCCAGAAGAGAAGTCAGCTCTATTCCGTTGATTAATATCACTTTTACTAAAGCAAGGCTCCATCTCGAAAATGCTTGAATCGGCATAAGGCAAATGCTGTTGCGTAATTATTTTTATGACCAGTTGCAGCTTACTTTCTGACATATTTTGTGTTAAGATTTTTGACAGGTGGTAAAAATGAGGCTATAGTTAACATATGTCTTGCTGTATTTTGCAGGTACTGTGGTTATGTGTGTGTTTAAAACGCCTACAAAGATCAAGTGACATTACTGCTTCACAAGTTTCAGATACTGGTTTAAATTCAAGCTCTTATTCAGGCAAAACTTATTCCTACAAGCACAGAAGACCAGTAGTAGTTACTACTCTTTCTATGTGAATTTTCCAGAATTTTCTGAAATTAGTAGTTATATTTGTGCAACTTCGGACAGCACAGAGAGAATGCATAAGGAGTCTAATAAGCCTTTTTCCAAACACGACATCATTGCTGATAGCAAATGTGAAAGGATGTTCTAAAAATGAAAATTAACTGTAACAAACAAACAAGGAGTAAGAAGGTCTACAGTAATTGTAATGTACTAATGAAACTCTCTGTAGTTTGTTCACATTATGAGCAGTCAAGAATCATGCATAATTCAGAAGTGCAATTGCTAACAGTAGGCTCACATAAGATCATTTAAATTTGTTTCTCTGGACATGAGAAATTGATCTTTGAAGTGATCCCTGGTGAGGTTCTGCTTGGTCTCGTCAGCATCTTGGGAGGAAAGTGTTCCATTTTCCCTCTTGCATTAGTGAATATTTATGGGATGTAGAATAGGAAAAACTTTAATTATGTATGGAGGAGAAAATATATCCAGTCTTGAGGAAGATACTTCATTGTAAAATCTACCTGCAACTCTGACAGATAGTATGCTTATGTGCTAACTTAAGAATTAAGTTTTATTGCCTGTTTTGTCTGCATGTGTATGTGGACATATAGGTGTATATTTGTGTGTGTGATGACTACGTTGCTGTTCCTTTTTTTATAATGCCAGGAGAAGGGCCTACAGTGGTTTGCAGTTTAAACAGCTAAGGGACAACAAATGTGGGAGAAAGGGAGTACCATCATTCTTATTTCCATGTGGATAATCAGATTTTGTTTGGTGTCCCACAAAAGCTACACAGCAAAACTATGCAGCAAACTTACCTGTTCTCATCTTTAAAATCAAACTCTGTTCAGGAGACCGAGCTTTTTCATAGAGAAAATACTTAGAGAAGCTATGCTCCCAGCTGAGTGTATGTTCACAATTGCTTCACCCATGCTTTCCTCTAAATGGTAGAAGTGATTCCCTGTATCTGCTTCTTCTCTTGCAATATTATTTAGAAAATGTTTGAGTTTTCCAACGTAGACAGCTACTTCAGTCTATGGAACTTCAAAGATACTCTTATTTTTGCTTTCATGTTACATTATTACAAAAACATTTGATAGAATTTTTTCATAAGAACTAACTGCTATGTGCCAATAAGCGACAGGATTTGAGTTGCACGTAGCAATTAGCAGCTGGCAAATTAAGTTAATTGTAGGATTAGGGCCAGGCTGTATTAAGAGCATTCAATAAGGAAAAAAATTGGTGAAGAAAACTTGATTAAAAGTTACTTAACAGTATGTCATTTGATCTGAATTTCTTAGGAGAGGTACAGTAGCAAAAATGACTTAGAAATGAGAAACTGACATGTATTAAATAAATCTTGTAGATTTGTTTTTGTGAAGAAAAAATATCAGGTTGGGGATTTTTTTTAATGCACAACTTCAGTAGAAATATTTCACATGTTATTACTCAGTATGTCAGTGTACTGTGGGTGTTGAAAAGCTAGTGGGGGCTTTGCAGGCATGTGCAGCAGATGTACAGTATGTGGGGAAAAACTGAATCCACAGTGAGTCAACAAACACAACCTACTTTTTCTATTGACAAAAAGCATGCATATAAAACGTGCAGTGGAAGGGAGCTGTGCTGAACAAATTACTGTCATAATTTAATGATGTATTTCATAGAAGCTTCAAAGTATTGGCATGATGCATCCTTCTGTGGTCATTCTTCTGCTTCACTGAAATAGGGCAAGTTGATTTATTTTTAAAAGAACATATGTCAGAAAAGTCATGAAATGTAGGGGAGTGAGTACTCTGTGGGCAGAGAGTGTACTTGGAGGTGAAGTTTCATTTTCTTATTCCATGGGGTTGCTGTGAGACCTCTGGGACATGTTGTGGCATCTCTTGCTCTTTCTCTCTTTGTACTTCTCTGGCTTTGCACTGTTCATTACAGCAGTATGTAAGTGCCCGTAAACAATCACAAAATAAGCTAGGGGACACTCGATGGCTGAGTTTTCATTCCCAGCCTTGCCATAGGGTGTGTGGCAGAGGTGGATGTAGGACCTTCCTCGGGACATCCCTGGTAAAGCACATTACCTTCAAAACTCTGTTACTGTTTTAGTACGTTGTTGTCGCAAAACAGTGCTTTTAAAAATCTGTGGAAGCTTGTTATAGTAATTGATATAGCTCTTTAGAAATCTTATGGCTCTCTGATATCACTCCTGGGTATAAGGCAGACTAGGAGACAAAGTCTGGAGGAAGCAGGGGTCTTATGAAGGACTGAAGCAGATTATTCAGGACAACTATGCAGAAAGAAACACAGCTCAAGAGGAGTCAACATCGTGACGAGTGTCCCTCACCTAACTCTTATCTGTGGTCTCCTGTGCAAGAAACACGTATAGACAAAAGCTTAGGACAACTGGGAAGTGTACCTCCTCTTTGGCCTCTCTGCATCTTGGCTGCCATCCTCTGAATAAAGCAGAGGCACACAGAGTCACATCTGCACACCTTGAGGAAAAGGGAGGATTTGCTTTCCTCCAGTCTGAGGACTGGAGGAAAGCAAATGTCACT
>NW_010186610.1:581-19240 GCF_000695765.1 Mesitornis unicolor | reverse complement strand
GCGGGGGTGGGTGGGAAGGAAAGACAGGAAAAAAAGGGAATTTGTTAGAAGATAACAAATTTTTCTCATTATCATGTCTGTCAGAACAAAACAATCAAGGTTTATGAGTTACGACCTTCACATTGACTTTTAGTTTCATGTTTGGGTAAGTTTTTGGATCATTTAATTGTAGATATCCTTAAACCCTAATGCATGGCAATACTCAGTTTTCTACTTGCACAATTAATACTTTCTCAAGTCTGCCAGGAACTAATGTAAAATGGCAGAAAAATTTTAAGTATAAGAAAAACACTTTTCACCTCCTCCCTATCCCTTCCTTGCCTATACCACGTCCCAGGCAAGGAAGGCTGAAAACAGCTTTGTTGAGTAAACCTGTTTCTGTTTTCAAGTGGTTTATTGTCTGGAGACAAGGAGAGTTTCTCTGAGCTAATGGGAGACTCTTTGAGATTGGCCTGAGCTTCCACGTATTTCTTTTCTGCAGGGAAAAAACCCAAAACCGAACACGCAAGCTGGCATAACTCCAGCTCTTTGAAAGATCCTCTGTCTCTTTCATCATCAAAACAAGGGTTGTGCTGACAGTGTTTCTGTGAGTTTTTGTCTATTTACTAGCCAGAAGTTCGATGATATTTGTACATGTCTGTATAGTCAAAGGCAGATTATTTTCTGTAGAGCTGCCTGTCTAGTTTCCTTGGGTTGTACTAAGTTAGAAAGTGATGTATATACACATGAGGAAACAAAGTGAGAGGAATTGCAAACATGAAGATGAATATGCACCAGGAGAATGTGCTGTCACCCTGCTACGGCAGATTAGCAGCTGTTTGGCCTCCTCCTCCCCCATAGCCCTTGGGGGATGTACATTACATCTCTGAAACTGGCCTCTTCCCTTGCCAGGGAGGTCGCTGACCTGACCCAGCTTTCACCAGGGCAAGCTCACAACTTTAAACATTTAACAAGGTGGTAAGAGCCTGAGGGATTAGTATTTGGGAAAAAAGGTTATGACCTCTATAGCTGAGTTCTTATTTAATAAAAATGGGCATAAGTGATCTATTTCAAAGTCTCTGTTTAATAGGGACAGGATAGTGCAGGCTATATTTGCTCTTGCAGGAGAGAGAGAAGAGCACAGATGGAATCTGTGGTGGGATGAAAGTGTTAACTCTTTGGGGGGTTTGTGTTAACAGTGAGGAGAAGCAAGGGAAATTTTTTATTATCTGGAAACTACTTAGCTACAGATTAACTCACTTATCTGCCAGCCCCTCTCCCCACCATTGCACAAAGTTTAATAGCAGGCCTTTACAAAGACCTTTCCAGACCTTTTGCCAGAGACAGGTTTCCTGCATGTGTATGTGTATGATTAAATAATAAATTAAATAATTAAATAAATTTCATAAACCTATGAAAATAACAGCACTCCAGTCTTAGAATTAATTTCACACTGTTTAACTCTTTTTTCTAGAATTTGGGGAATTTTACTGAGACTCATTATCTGAATCAATGCAGTTGCTTGTGGTTCATTATAAATTTTTGTTGTATTTTAGTAAAAATTTGGGCAAGTGTGATCTAAAAGAGTGTTGGAAATAACCATGCTTACTTTTGGGTATATACACACCATAATTGCAAAGTAGAAGTATATACATGTCACAAATACATTAGAATTCTTTAAAAATATTTATTAGGTACTCAGACTATGGTGTTCTGACAGTTTATTTAATTTATAGCTCCAGTTTTTAAGTCTGCAAAAATATGACTCCATCACTACATTTTTATGAATATTTATATAATTGCTCTTCAAAACAAAGCAATGCATTAGCTGAATGTTTTCTGAAGAGAACAACTGTGTGCAATTCAATTACAATTGGAAATAGGTTAACCCTTTTACTGACTGCTTTGACGTAACTGGGTTCTGTGTCAGTTTTCTGAGACTTGCTTATGCGTCAGCTGCAGCTGCCATCCCCCGATTGCTCTGCTGTGACGACTGGGCACGTGGACTGGCTGGGAGGCGTGGGACATGCTGACGTGCCTCTGGTATGGGCTGATGGTGTGAACAGGGGCATGCTGTGGTATGGCTATTCAGCAGTGACAGCAAACAGCCTGTGTGATCCTCTGAAACTTTTTTGTTTTACTCCCTGCATTTTCCTGGGTGCTTGCAGTACCTGCTGAAACACACTGCCTGTGGACATCAGAGATCAAAATTCCAAGTTTTTCCTTCCCTTTCTGAAATGAAATGAATGAATATTGGGTATTCATGGGGCACAGGCACTGACAGGGCACCTGATGTTTGTAATGCAGAGCATGCACGAAATCATGCAAAAACAAGGCACTAGTTTTTGTTTATTGATACTTAGCAAAAGTGTAAGTCTGCTTCCATGGTTGTTTGCTTGGTTTGGGTTTTTTTTCCTCCACCTTAGTAATTTTGTTGCAACTAGGAGAGTTTGAAAACCATTTCCTTTACAAGTACCTTCAACACCATGATTTTTGCTATCAGTTTCTGTAAGTTTTTATCTCAAATCCTGTGTATACTCTGTATTACTCTATTAATGACTTCCTTTTATGATCTGTCCTCACACGACAAAACCTTGTTTTTAGTAACAGCTGTGTTCAGTTTCCCAGTTGAGTAACTTAGTAAGACATTACAAAGAAATCAAGACAGTAGTGAACGCAACTGAGTAAAAAACACATGTAATTTTTACATCCAGAGAGGAGATTTTTATTTCTTCTTTGGCTGCTTCTGCTAGAGAGAATTGCTAGATTCGGCTTTTACTGATTTTATTTGGAAAGTACTTAATGGTTTGTGCTATTAGGAATGAATTAGAAATACAACTAGTATATTTTGAAAGCAGTAAAATGGCCTAATGTACACATGGTTAATGTAAATTTACAGAGAAATCCTACTTAAAATAAAGAAGGTTTGTTTCAAATCAGTTCAATGCATGAAACATTTGAGCTGCAATTTTAATTGCAGTGAATGCAATCTGACCAGAGCTTTCTGCAAAAAAAGTCTGATGTCACTATGAAATGTTTCCAAGTATATACATGCTCTTAATTTTGTGCTATAATATTTTTCAAACAACTTCTTTCAAAGCAAAGACAGACACTGT
The DNA here is from genome assembly GCF_000695765.1 of Mesitornis unicolor. Classification (NCBI taxonomy): domain Eukaryota; kingdom Metazoa; phylum Chordata; class Aves; order Mesitornithiformes; family Mesitornithidae; genus Mesitornis; species Mesitornis unicolor. The sequence continues at coordinate 16,145 of NW_010186610.1, read as the reverse complement.
TAAAAAGGAGATTATTTTCATAGAAAAGTTGACAAACATGTCAGGGTAAAATGCCTCAGGAACAAACAGCTATAAACAACTGGAAGATGACAGACTCCTAGATTTGTCACTGGTGATTAAGTCATTGGAGACTGTGGGTAGGCTGGGACTTCTGTGACTGAGTCAATGTTTTTCTATCATGTGCTAGGAGCAAAAGTGACATTTACTTTCATTAATGAATCATTTCTAAGGGCAGTTGCTGGAAGTAAAAGATTAAAGGTAAAATCCAGTGATGCGTAAAAATGGCAGTAATAGACAAAATCTCTATTAGAGAAAGGGAAGATCATGTTGCAAAGTTCTATGTACAGTCAAGTGCCATCATTTTTTTTGCTGCTAGGAGCTATAACCCTTCTCAGCTGGTAGCACTGAGGCTGGCAGAAATTACTGCTATGGCTGGCCACGGGTATGGAATGTCAGAGGCTGCCACATAGCAGCATTAGGGCTGCAGAATGAGACCTCAAGGAAAGCAGGTGGCTGACTAGACACTGCAGAAGCTTGAGTCACAAGCATCTCATCAGTCTATTGTGCAGCACCAAAGCAGTCAGCAGTCATATGTGTGTCTATCATGTTGCTGTCATGCTGCGACATCTCACCTTCTAGCCAGCTGTGTAGGTGTGGGACATCCTTGGCATTTGATTGCAAAAAACACATCAATGTAAGTATAAGCCAAATTGGCCTGCAATTCCTGTCACTAGAGATGAGTGAGGCTCATCTCAGCTACATATCCATTTGAGCTTATATGGGGAGAAAAGAATAAAAAGATCGACCAGAGGCTGTGGTCATACCTTGGCCTGGCACTGTTATGCCTGATGTTTTAGGCCTGAGATAAGGAATGCTTTTGTGAAGCCATGGGAAAGGCATTTGAATGTCTTAAATCTAATCTAGTTTGGAAAAAAGCAAGGCATGTTTTTAACTAGAAGCATGAAAGCTCAGAACTGACAGACTCTTTTGACTCTCCCAGTTGGGCAAACTACTGCCTGCAACCATGTTCAAACTATGTCTCTGATCAGCTCGGAGACATACCCATCTGTTGGGATAATAGTGGCATTAACTCACTTTCTGTGTGTTTGGATAACACCCAAACATGTTGTGCTCCTCCACGCAGGGGGCAAAAGCCAGGCCAAGAGATGCCTTTTATGGGCAGTCAGGATAGCCCCGCATGGGACATCTGCTCTACCAACAGGTCCTCTGAGTCTCTTGTTGGGCTTTGTTCATTTTGGCCACTGCATCAGGGAAGGGGGGAAAGTTCACACACATGTCTGGCTGCCAACAACAGTGATTGTTGTAGGAGCATCTCAGTGTGCCAAAATACATGCTGTAGTAAAATACTGCCTACAAATCTTGCAGTGTGTGAGCCATGCAGCATATGAACAAAATGAGTCATAGGCATGCGGCTTATAACCAGGAAAGCCTTGTGCACCTGGTCAACCCGGAATTCAGATAAACTTGCAAAGTAGTTTATGCCTGCTAGTATGGAACAAAATAGAAAACACTTGAGCCTTGTCACTCCAGGGTGAAAAAAAGCACAGGACTTTGTTCTGTGTGTGTCAGAAGTGTTGCTTTTCTGCTTATAAGAACTATTATTGTGCTAGCAATGGGATGGCAAATGGGTCACAGTATCCTGACAGTCCAAGTTTAGTGCAGCCAGGGAAGCATGAATAGCATCACCAGGCATTCCCAACATCCATGTGCACAGGGTCCTACAGACTGAGTGGTCAAGTGTAGTAGGAAATGTGAGGTCTTGTGGCACGTGCCAAGGCAAGCACCAAGAAAGTTTCCTGTAGTAATTGAACTGATGTTCATCTATAAACTTGTTCACCTAATAGCAGTTCATTCCTTTGCTTATACCCTGTCTCTGCTAGCTAAATTCATAGATGTTGCTGGACAACTTCATGGCTTCTGTTACATATCTGCTTAAAAAACCCTGATACATGTATTAATCTAAATAAACCAGGCAATATATTCTCATCCTTATTAGACAATGTTTTTAAAGTAGAGTTACCATTTTTAAATAATGGTTCTTCAAACCTTTTTATGTTTTAGGAGAAAAAGAGACTTGTGTTATTTATTGCTTTGAGGAAGAAAACAATGTATTTTCACGGGGCTGTTAGCTTACTAGATTTGTTTTGTTGTCATTAAAAAACATAACCAAAATGCCTTTGCTCCTGGACATTTGAAAAGTGAGGCCCATCATATAGATGAAAATGTAGGCCTAATTTTCAGCATTTGTTTCTTAAAATCTTGGTCTGAATCTTGTTTCATATCACTTACTGGTCTTGCAGTCAGCAGACCTTAGAAAAGAAGAAAAAGAAGGATGGATTTTGAGACTGAAGGAACAGCTGTGCTGGTTCTCTACTATGGCAAAGCTAAGCAAAATACCAGAGAGCACCAGGTAATTTAATAAGGCATTTTAATAATGGCTTAAGCTAAATGTACTAGACATATATGAATGATGCTATTGTGTTACGCTGTTGGTTTGCTAAGAAAGCAAATAATATTTAAAAGACTGTGGAATATTAAGGTTTAATTTTGATGGAAAAAATCCCTCAATACATGATAGTTACTATGATTTGATTTAGAGAATTTAATATATATTTTTCCAGAGCAAGTCAGCTAATTTTTAAGAGCACACTTCATTCTTTGCCACCACCAGTGATGTTTTACAAACATGGGTAATATCTTGGGTATTCAATGTGAAGGTTTGTTCCCGAAGAAAGTCAAAGATAGTAACATCTCTCTTAAACAAATATTTAATCTCTGTTATTCTGTCTACAGCGACAACTTCAGAGACTACATTTATTTAAGTAGTAGAATTTTGTGTCCGTACTATACAGCAGAGTTAATTCACTAAAGTGAATTCTGGTTTAAGATCTGTGTTTATTTTTCCAATCTTGTTAATGAAATGGTATATGCATAGTTAACTCCAAAAGGATGGAAACCTTCAGTGGAGTTTTACTCGAGTTCTAACATGAAAGAAAAAAGTTTAGGAAAATCTAAGATAAGATCAAAGATGATGTCTTTTTTCAGGCAATACAGACCAACATGTCAAGCAAATAATACTACTTTTGCTCTAGGTCTTATACATTTTATCCCTAGCTCATTCTTTAGACTACTGCAGACTAAAGGGAGCAAATATGCCACCAAATGCAAGAAATGACTTTGCAAGTAAATAGCTTTCAGAAGAAGAGAGCAATAGAACTGCTCTCATTTTTGGGCTTTGTAAAACAGTCTCCAGTGCTTACACAATTGAGTTTTATCATGTGTGTCAGATTTTCAAGGCTTGAAAATTTTATGCAAAAGGAAGTATGGAAAAATGAATCTATGAGAAGTTTAGCTCAGATTTAATAGATTTATTCAGCCCAGAGTTAGGAGATTGGACTGCTGTACCTTGAAATAAGCACATCACTCCAGACTTGAAGAGCAGGACTCTGGACTTTTAAAAATATGTGAATGAACTTCACTAGCCTTATAGCACTTCCGTTTATATTATATGGCATCCTTATTGAAGGGGTGCTAGACAGGCTCGTGGAAGGGGAATCCACCAAAGGTTACTAAATACAGAGAAAACAGCTCTATTTCAATAAATGCTCAAGCAACATAGCATTAGGAGCTGGGAGAGTATGTGGGGGAAGCCCCATCCATGCTTTGTCTGCTTCTTCTTTCCCCACAGGCACCTTCTTCTGACTGTTGTCAAAGACTGGATGCTGTCTGTGATCACCTCTGGCCTCACTGTGGCACACCTTCACCCTTAAATTAAACATTTTGGCTTTCTTCTTTACTGAATAATCAGAATGTGGTGCAGGGCTACTGAGAGTAGGAAAGAAAAAATGGAGAAAAGATCTTGGTTCTGAAGTAGGTCACACATGGGCAAAGCTGAGTACCTCAGAAAGGGCTTCTTAAATCCAGGAAGCTCATTAGAGATTTGCTAAAGCCAGTGAAGGAAGGGTAGGTTGAAGCTCCCTGAAGCTGATTCACATTTGTCCTCTTGGGATCCACAGACCCGAACCTCCTCCTATGGGTAGTCACCTTTACCTATTATTTTAATCAACTGAGCAGAGGTCACTGTTTCTTTGTAGAACAAAGTGGGAAAGCATTACTCAGTATTTATAAGATAGTGTTACCGTTAAAACATTTGGTCTAAAAGTGGGAGACCTGAGTTAATTTCCTATTTCCAATCAAAGCATTTCAGAAACACACTTACCTCTCCAGCCAAGATAGCTTTCAAACTATAAGTTGATGGGACATTTCACAGAATCACAGAATCACAGAATGTTAGGAGTTGGAAGAGACCTCGAAAGATCATCCAGTCCAACCCCCCTGCCAGAGCAGGATCACCTAGACTAGTTCACATAGGAACATGTCCAGGCGGGTTTTGAATGTCTCCAGAGAAGGAGACTCCACATTTTGTTTGGAGAGATCCTTCTTTCTGAAATAGTGCCCTTCTGCAGCAAGAATGCAAGGTTAGCAGGGCTGGCAAACTGGCAGCATGATAATTTAGCCCAATGGTTAGGCTGTTCATCTGGGCCAAGGGAGTTTGGCATGTAATCTAAATATTGGACCATTAGTTATAAGATCAGAATCACATTTTTTTTTCCCTGTAAAATCTCACTTCGTTTTGTGAGGAGTCCAGGTGGGTGAGTATATGGGAGGTGTGTTTAAGACTTACCTGGAATTCTTGAAGGACAGCAGCTTGGAGGTTTGGTTCTTCATTAAAGCTGAACAGGAGATAGACAGAGAGCTGTTCAGAGAAGTTTTTCTCATCAGAGGCACTTGGTGCCTGTGAAATTTTGAGTCAGATGAATGTGTCCAGAATTGGGGAACAGAAGAGGCTAAGTTTTCAGGGTCAAAATTTCAGCCCTCAGGGCATATATTGCTTCTTGTCTGCATTAGGGTATCAACATGAGGAAAGCAAAAGCCCTGCAGCTGGTTTTACATTCAGGTCTGATTCCTTTCATGATATCAGAGCCACTGATGTGATGAAAAAAGACTCCTGGTTGTACAGAGCTAGCTCAGATCTAGAAGCAGGGTAGCTGTGTTCACACAGTCCTCTTTGCAGAGCCTGTTGACCTGGGCACGACTTCTTCTAAGCACAGCTTCTTCACATCCGGACCTGTGCTGGCAAGCTTGCCCATCTATGCATGCACCGCCTGTGTTTATCGGTGTGGTAAAGGAGGAGATCTCTGCACCAATTTCATTATGTGGCACAGGTGCAGTCAAAGAGTTGTGTCAGATTTAGTTATTAGTTTAAATCTCCAAAGCTATTTAGGTGCCTAATAACCACTGAAAATAACATGTTCAATTATGTACGTATTATTCTAATAAGTGCTAGTTTTGCTGTACGCTCAGTGAGACAAAAAGCCTGCAGAAAGCAGCCAACCAGGAAATTAGAGCATGAAATAACTCTAGGAAAATGGTAGTATTTAACAGAAAAGCAAATGAAATAGAATGAGTGAAACAAATTAAAGGACCAGTCCCATCTTTCTTGAACTCCCTTTAAAAATTCTTCATGAGTATTGAGGTAGCTACTCTTGAGTGAGAGAAGTACCATCTAGTATTTCCCAAAGGGCCAGAAGTAGGAAAATCTGTCTTATAAGAAATAGAGATCTTTCTCTCTGCACAATTTACTAGTACAGAATATGTACATTGCAGGAAAATAGTATCGGAATATAAAGACAATATATTACATTAATTCTTAGTAAAAATTATGGTTACCTTCCCTTTCAGTGCACTTGAGGAAATGGCAAATGAGAGAGCTTGGCACCTGGAAATACATGACAGATTACTCATTGCAAGGAGACTGTGGTGTACATTTACAAATAAATGATTTATTAGTTCAATTTCAAAGGAGACAAATTTTTAGTAAAGTATCTGCTCTCTGTTCTGTTGAAGATATTAAGGTCAAGGGAAAGAACATACGATACTCTTTCCTTGAACAATACATCACAATTTAAAGCTAAATAGGTTTCTGTGGAACTTACTAGGGAAGTAGGTGCAAGAGTCTTCAGGATACAAATGAAATTTTAATAGGCTTAATGTTCCTATTGGGAGAGTACATAGGAAATAATGTCTTCTTCTGAAATATGCATTCAACTTTCAGGCCATAGATGTCATAAGCACACTGTGCCACCCCACACATAATGGCACCATGTCCTGTGGAATGAAGGATGATGCTCTTTCTCCTCCAACCGAAGTAATCAGACAGAAGTTTTAGCTTATGATAAAAAATAGTTGATTCAGACATTTTGTCAGGAAGAACTGCTGCATCAACCAGCTAAGTGTGTCTTCCAGAATACCAGTTCAAATGTGGGACTGGCCTTGGAAAGCTGCTTAAACAAAGAAAAGTGATTTTCATTCCTCTGCAATGTTCCATTATTTATTTATTCTGCCTTTGCTACTCTTTCAGCTCTTTATGCACAGATACTGTAAATGTAATTGACTACTTGTTATTGGTAATCTGTGAAAATGTTGTTTATTGTTCCAGAATTTTTCTTCTATTTTCTTTGCTTTTGCATATATTTTTTTTAGTTTTTTGTTCTTTAAACAAATATGAATACTTTTTGTGTGCATTAAAAGAACCATTGTTTAGGTTAGGAAAGGAGCATATAGATAATATTTCTCCATCATTTTCTAATAGTGCTCCTCAGTCTTATACAGCTATACATCCAAGAGACTGTGGCAACTTGATGGATGAATCTTGAAGACTTTACATTTCAGGAGGAGCTTGCTGAAATAGAAATGCAGTAGTAGTCTGTTAGTAGCCTAAATCCCTGCCATCAGTGCTGCCCACTGAACTGTCTTGCCAGGATCTTGTCCCCTCAGTGCCAGTCCAGCACAGTGAATGGTGAGAACATAGCTGATTTAGATTATGTGGCAGAAAACAAAGCACTGAAAATAAATGTCCACTGGCCTCATGCAATGAAATACTCTGTTTCTACATGCAGGGCATATTTTGCATACTCTTTGGCCATCTTTCCATACTGGTCTGCATGGGCTGAAAGGCTGCTTCAGATGGTCCCTGTTGTGTGTGTTTGCTGGGCAGAGTGGAGGGGTCCCATCCTGCCTTTGAGGAAGATCCCTTCCACTACTTTTCATTGTCTCCTCTCTGCATTATCTCTGCATCACTTAGGCTACTGGTAAAATTGTTTGCAACTGTTTTCTTTAATTGTTTTCTTTCTATTCTTCAGCTTCTGCTTCTCTTAACTCTGGAGGATGATGTTCAGCCCATGTGAATCTTGACTTCTCTACTGCATTTTTAGACACAGAAGGAATTGTGCAGACATTGGTGTCAGCCCTTGGACAAGCTGGGGCTGCTCTATTGCTTCATGTGTAATGATATGCACATGTGGAGAAGCAGGACAGCTTTTTCTTCTTACCTGTGATTTCCACCATTGCTCTTCTTCCAAATAGACATTGATTTGCTGGGAATCAGCAGAGCTGCTCTCTGTGGTCTTGAATTTGTAGTCCACATCCATGACAGAAAACAGATTGTCTTCGTAAGGAGTGCCTGGCTGTCAGTGTTGAAGTACTTAATGTTTAGCATCTCTTACCAACCTCATGAGTCATTCATGTGTCAATGGCCCACAGTGGCTGAACAGGAGCTTCTGCAGAGGGAAGGGCATGTGTCTCAGAGGTGGTGGGAGCAGGGATGACACAGGCCAAAACAACATTTCTGGGGGCCTGGAGGGAGCAGCTAGGGCTGCACTGAGGGCAGATAGCATTGAAGACAGAGGTAGCTTGTAAAAAAGCACAGAGATAAACCCATTCGCAGTCCCTTTGCATCCCATGGATCTTCTCCAGTTCCTTACTCTATTTGATACTCCTCCCTTGCCAAAACCCCCAAACCTGCACTGACTACTATGTCCCCATCTTCAGTCCTTAAAGCATTACTGACTCCTACCCACTAGTCTCCAAAACTTTTTGAAACCCATTTCCTTCCTTCCAGAATCAGCAGCTCTGGTACTCTGGCATATCTAGATTTTGCTACTGTAAAGAAAATTTACTTTGCCTTCAGTCTTGGGGTAGAAAATTTGATATCGCCTAACCTATTAGGAGGTTTGGGCAGTGCTTGGTGGAGGTTCCTAAGATGCATGCTAGCAATCTCATCCTGTAGTCACAGTCCCTGGAGTATTTTCGTGCTTTTAGTTTTGAAGTCCAGGCACGTGACACAGTTAGGGTGTCATAGAGGTTTTCGGTCCTCCATCAGATTGCTTTACTTGTGTCCCTGACACTAAACCAATGATGATACAAGTTTCAGTAGATGCCGGATCAGTCCAGGTACTCAGGTTAAATACAACAAACTAGACACCCTTATTCCTTTGTTCTGAAATTCTGATGCTGCTTCACTGTCTTCTGCTTGGTGCTGACACAGTAGTATTTTTGTCATACCACTGACAGAGCTGAGATGCTGGAAGTTAAGCTGTACAACAGCTGAATGAAGTTTAATTAAGCTTGGAATAAGTAACACTGAAAGATAGAATTCTTTTATGTTTCATTTGTGGTGAGAAGGCCTTTCTCACCAACCAACACCCAATCTCAAACTTCAAAGGAATATTTGGAACAATTCCTGTATCCTAAAAGTGGAGAACACACTCAACTGTCTTTTATCTCCATGTTTCTTCCCTTTCTAACCACCGATGTTGTCATTCAACTTGAATGTGTTTTGGTTTTGAATTTGATCTTAACTCTGATTGTAAAAGCAAGTCTTCTGCTGGGGAAATTATTTAATTGATCAGATTACTTTCAGTCAATATAAGATGTACTATTACTTTCCTCATATTAGTGGTTAGTTAGTGTCCTTAGTAAAATGCTAGTAGCATGACAATAATATTAATTACTAATCTGCTATCTAAATGTTATTATTTAAAGGTATGTGCTTGCACATCAGGATTGAAATGTGTTGAAAACTTTTTCACCCACTAGTTTTTACATGGTTGAAAGGCCTGGTGTCAGGTTTTGTTTTGAAAAGCAAAGTGAAAGACAAGATAGGAAAGGCTTGCTCATCTCTATCCCTTTGCCTACCTGGTCAGGCTTGAAAAAATATGTGCAGAATTATACTCATTTAATACTCTAACTCCCTCTTCAGGGGCTGTTCATGGGCTCAATGGTATGGATTTACCAAATGGGATTTACAGACCTCATTCCCTACAGATTCAGGCACCCCATTACAGTTGCAGTAGATACGGAATTTGTAGTAGATCTTCCTCCAAGACCATGGAGAACAGCAGGGTTCAAGAAAGGAACTGGAGAGGGGAAATTAGGGAGATCGCTGTCCTGTGCTAATGATTCAAGATACTTCCTATTCACCTGGCTGGAAAGACAGTATTTCCTAGGCTAAATTACTTTTAAACAGGAAGCTACTCCAAATTATCATCTACTTATTTCTAGCTTTGCCTACTGTGCAATGTGATGGGGATAGGAAATAAAGTTATGGTTTGGTTTGGTTAGGCTCTGGTCCAGCTGTGGATTAGTCTTTATGAATATTTTACTGGCTTGTAAATCTAAGTGCTGTGCACTAGTCCTTATAACATGGGTATAGAGTGTTTTACTGTGCTACTTAATATCTCCTTATGATCCCAGCACTGATAGGTGCTATAACCACTGTTGGGAAGACTTCAGTACAAAGAACATCTCAGTTTCAGACACATTCAGTCCTTAATCAATAAACTTCCCTGGCTTTAGCTTAAAGAAGTTTATAGTAGTATATTTTTGGTGACACTGCTTCTAAGAAAAAAAAGATCCTTCTACATCTTGCATGGCACAACTTGTCTCCAGAGAAACATTGCTCCAGAAGGAAAAAAATTTCCAACAGATAAGCACTCCTCAATTTATTAGCTATCAACTCAGATAAACCTACAAATAAAGGAGACAGAAATCCCACTTTCCACCCTGCCCCTCTCATTTGTTTATGAGTTCCCAGGAATATTAATTATACTTCATTTGGCTTTGTCCTAGAGACTCATGAACAACAGGGGCAGAGGCTGCTCAGTTCAATTGCTGTGGCTTTTATTTTGTTACCCTTAGAGCATCTTTAATTAATATGGTGTTTATTCTCAAGCAAACATGTCAACTTCTCTATCTCACAGTCACTTATGAGTGGCATAGCCTCGTGTATCTCCACTGACAGAGATACTGTGTGTTGGCTCTATGTAAATAAACTCTTGTAGTGAGAAAATAGAGGTGGGACTTGAGTGGTTAAATATAAAGAGACACTGGCAAGGTGCTAAGCTGCTAAATGTGACCTGGTTCAGCTTCTTCTATCTTTTTGCAAAGCTGAATCCCTGTGGAGTGGTTTTTGTGAATGCTGTGGTGATGAGAGCTGGAGAAATTGCTGAAGGTTGCCTGAGAAGAGCAGTTTGGAATGATTTTTCAGATTTTTACATTAACTTCTGTTTTAGTTTTTGATGAAACAGTTAAGGCACATGGATATTTTTGGTGTGGTTTTTGTTTTGTTTGTTTGTTTGTTTTGTTTTGGTTTTGTTTTTTTTTCCCCTTTCCCCACAGAAAATACATCCTGGTGTCAGAAAAGCATTTCATTGATAACCAATATTGATACAAGCTTGCAAAGCCTCTTTTTGTTAACAAAAGGATGTATCTTCAAGAAAAATATGTTTGAATAAAATATTTTTAAGTTACTGAGAAACAGAGAAAGGAGAAAAAAAGTAGGTTTTCCAAGTAGCCTTTAGAAAGCCAGTTGAGAGAAATCTGAGACAGAATTCCCTAACATAAGATGGCTTTTAAGAGCGCAGAGAAAGCTTCTGTTTTCTACTGCTTTCTGTAATGCTCTTACAGATTCATCAGCTCTTTTTTAGTCCAAAGATTGACAAAATCTACCTGAAATTATACTCTACATGTTGTTGTGTGGCTGGTGCCTAATGTGGTTTGTAAATGGCAGCTGTACATAGAATACTGACAGGAATTTGTGTGTTGAATGCCTTGAAAGCCAAATGCTCAAATTTTCCTATGCTCGTATTTACAATTGTGGAGGACTTCTTAAGTGTTGAGGAAAATTTGAAAATTTGCCCTTAAGGACTACTCCCACCCTATTCCGAAAGAGATCTGAAAGTTGGACTGGAAAAAGCTTCTGCTCAGCTGTTCAGCAAAAGCTATGTCAACTGTGTTTTATGAATGGCACAGCACTGGAAGGCCTTGTGAAGCTAAGAGGGGAAATCCAAAAATATAGGCAGAACCATCCTCCAAAGGTGGATGGGTAACCTTCTCTAAGATAGCTTAGAGAAGTAATGGTGCTTATCTGCTTCTCAAAGCTTTTGAAAATACATTTTGGTTTATGTGGTAAGCTGGCTGTGGCTCAGTTTCTTCATGACAAGAGAGCAAGGACCAGGTCTAATCACTGACTGAAGGTATAAATTCTTACCTCTCAGCTGTGCCAGCATGCAAAGTCTGTTAGCAATTCCCTGTCTTTTGTAACCACTTACAGCCCATAATTATATCAATTTCTCACTCTCCTACCTCTGAGGGTTGAACCTGCTGCCAGCTACCTGATCCTTTCATTGCTTTTGCAACCTAAGCTTTTTGTAACAACCTGGAATGTGCGAGCTGTCATCTTAAAAAAAACGCACTATGGAGATGGGATTAGTGTGGGATGCCATGTTTTGGGGCTACAAAATGTGATAATTTGTCCTGTACTAGCCAGCTGACAGCTCTGTCAGCTCATTTACATCCCAGGGATGTAGAGCATGTCACACGGCTCTCTTTCCAAAAACATGTCCAAGATTTTGGCTGTGTCTTGACTGTGGATTTTCAGATTCCCATCCTCTTGTTTTGGACAACTTTAAATATGTGGCCAAGGAGAAGGTAACTTGCTTTTCTCAGATTTTTTTTTCTCTTGAATGCAGAGGTGCTTACAGTGTATTGATTCTTAAAGAATGAAATAGCTCTGGCAAAATGCCTCTTCTAGTAAAATAAAAGCAGTATGGCAAGAGTGAGCCACACAGCGGTGAAGAACATAGGTGTGCAGAGCTTCCTGTGATTTGCTGTCCTCCTGAGACCTTGTCCCAAGCCCTGCCACTGAGGCACCCTTCTTCCTGGCTCCATGGCCAGCAGGCGTGGCCATGCTTCCCTTTGCTGGAAAACAGCTCTCTTGGCTTTGCTGCCTGGCTTCTCTGCTTCCTGAGAAGAGCTCTAGAGCTTCCCAAGCTGCTGGAGAGACATTGTTAATGCTGTCCAGAGAGATGACATGGGGGATGAGGCTGGGAGAGGGCAGAGGCATTGTGCCACTGAACCTGGGATGGCTGCAACAGGCAAGACATGCACATGCTCTGTGTGCTCTATACCAATGACCAGAAGCTGTTATTTAACAACGTTGCCACTGACTCACTCCAACTGCCACTGGCTGATCAACTGTACATTTTATCTTCTATTTCTTAGGTAGTAATTGCTTGTTATGTGAATTTTTTCTTAGGTTTCTGCTCTATTCATACAAATGATTCCTCACATATAAATGCCACACAACACAGTAAAGGGTATAGAGTGGTTATGTATATGGTACTCGGATACTGCAGTAATCTAACACACTGAATGGGTTGGATCCATCCATCCAGCATCTTCCTGTTCACCAGTGGAAACAGAATAGCTATGCATGCAGTGACCATCACCCAAACCAGCAAACACTTCTTCTCATCACCCCCCAGGAAATCCCTAAGGGATTCACAACACAGTCAGTGGGTCTGTGGCACCCTACCACTGAACAGCATACCAGTATTGCTTCTGTTGAAAACAGAAGAACGACATTTGCCACTATGTAAATAAGAAGAGAGAAATCATCTGGATCAGAGAGTCTCTGGTCCTTTAGGAGCTGCTAGGTTGTTCCAGAAACCAATGAGTCTGATGGTTCATAACATGGTCCCCGTTTCAAGTGTATTCCCTCTGATGTATATGCAGAAAACAACACTGAGAACTCCCTTCAGCTTCTGCTTCACTAACATGCAAAGCCAATCTTCTCTAGGAGCAGGTGATAACAGAGACTCCTGATTTCCCTCATTATCCATTTTACCTCCTCTGAGCATGAGTGACTCAGATGTGCATTGTAACCCACATAAGGCATTGTAAACTGGCATGACTTTCCCTATTTCCAATGGAAATGCTACATCTAGCACATCTTGGTGCCACCTTCAGTTTGCCTGTGACTGTGTTACGTCTGTGACTCGCAGCGATCCTCCCATGGGCTAAGACGTCCTTTGCTTTCTGAATCACTTCCAACAAAAGGTCTTTACCTTGTAGCAGAATGCTGTCATTAAATCACTGTGCATGACTTCCCATTTTCAACTGTTGAATTTCATCCTGCTTTTATATTTTTTTCTTCTCAGATTTATTTCTGTATGATATCCCTGTTCTCACCTGCCTTGGAAATACCTTCTGACTGTCATCATCACAGCATACCCCATTGCATCAACTTAAGTTGTCATCATGTTTTCTCCACACAACCCTATTTTTTGGAAATGATCACTACTGAAAGTCTTGGACAAGAGTGATACCAAGATCCTTATGGAATTCCAGCATCTCCTTCAAACCTTGCCCATTGCCATTTCTTCTAAAACCCGCTGCTTTTGCAACTTTATAGTAACTTTGTTAATTTTTGCCATCCCCAGCTTTAATGCTTTCCTGCATAGGTCTATCCTATGTACTGCTGATGTTTAGAATATATTTTGCAACATTTTTTTTTATTAGAAACTCTAATAATTTACCAATATACATGTAAGGTCTGTCATCATTTGTCATCAGTAAACATTCATTACTCGTGCAAAGCTGCTCTGTAGAGGAATGGTACATTACATTGGAGACATGGCCAAGTCACAAAAAGTGCAAATAAACATGACTTTTCTTCTGCTTCTTCCATACTGTTGCATTACAGGTAGCACACAACATGACTTGGCAGAAATAGTATGTGTGGATCTAGGAAATAATCTCAGAACAGAATTAAGGAGATTTCATTAACACAGCAGAAAATGTCTATGAATATTTGATCACATAAAAATAGACTTGTTTTGGCTGTGTTTGACTTCCTTTTATGTAACAACATTGCAAACATTTTAACAAGTTTGCTGGCAGCAATGCTAACAGGAGGAATGTATTCTAAACAAATTGGAGAATATTCACGTGTAATACGTTTTGGATGTGTAAACGTGTATTCTTGCCAAAAGCCTGAATCCAGTCTTATATTAGCAATGTGCCTGCTTAACATCCTAAATAATCTCTTTAGAGTTATATTCACTGGGATATGAAAACAATATCATGCCTTTTGTCCACTGAGAATTAACAACTTCTGCATTAAGAATATAGATTACACAACAGGGAAGCCACTGTGTATGTGGCAAGTGGTTCTTGCCAAGAATTATTTATGTAGTCCTGGCTCTGCTCCAGAAGAGTTCTGGAAAAAGAATTAATAAAAAAATCAGAAACGGGGTAACTACAGCCTTGGGAAAAATACGCTAATTACAATAAATTATTCTATCCACTGTAATTCTAAGTTAGGATTGATATGTTCAGCAGAGGAAAACTGTCTTGGGAAGAAAGCTCAGAATCTATGTCTGCACACGCCAACATTATTTCTCTCTTTGAAACAAAATGAGTACAGAATATGCAAATGAAATAAGGCCTTGGTTGCAATTTCTGTTGCTCAGTTTTTCTGAGGTCCTTCATAGGCACATCTATCATTGGCTGCAATTATCAATATTCTGCTCTCACTATGTCCAAATAGTCCAAATAGTAGCATTCTGTGGAAGTACTTTTTAGCAAATTGAACTACAGTGACCACAGCACATCATCTGAAATGTGGTGTTTCGGGGTAGCAATCAGAATAGAAATTGTGGAATGCTGTTTTGTATAAATCAAACATGGTTCATCTTTTCTGTGGGTGCAAGTTCAATTTCTTCAGATTAAGAAAAAAACTAGTATAGATACTTACACAGATTCATTAAGACCATTGCATCAGTTCTATGCTTATGTTTAAAGTTAATTTACCTTGACTGTTTTCTGGTGTATCAAATCAGTGATCACTACATTTATACTAGTAGGTTCTGCAAGTTGTCTGCAGTGGTTTCTGGGTGGTTTCTTGTCTTCCACATCCTGATGCCTCACTGGGAGATATGGTAGCCTGCACTGAAGGGACAGGCACTCTGCTCCTCTGCAGAGGGAATAGAATAGGACAGTTTTGTGGTCACAGGGCGCACACCCCAGTGCGTGCTGCTGACTGCCACAGTGAAGTGCACACAACCACAGAAATGCAGATGTTAAAAGCAGACAAACACTTTAAGGCTAAATGGTGGTGTATTTTAGCAATACTTTAAAAAGCAGAAAGTAGTTATAAAATTAAAGTAACTGAAAACAGGAAAAACTGACTGAAAGCAAGTGGGAGCCATCCTAATTCCACTTTGGATATGTCATTGCACTTGCTTAATGAAATACTCACTTGCTCTGAAGTGACATCTCTTGGGACTATTGTTGCGCTTCCAACGTTTCTCACAACCCCGTGGGACCTTGTCATTGTTTTGCTTCTAGGCACGAGGTGTT